>NC_090896.1:490000-510000 GCF_036669925.1 Montipora capricornis | reverse complement strand
GCCTGCATTAACCCTTCCATTGACCCTTTGGATTAACACCATATATGTCCCCCTTCATGACCCTTTCACGCCAATAGTGCCACTCACAGATTTTACTCATAAATGGGGGCCCCTTCAGGGACAAATTAAAACA
The DNA here is from genome assembly GCF_036669925.1 of Montipora capricornis. Taxonomy (NCBI): domain Eukaryota; kingdom Metazoa; phylum Cnidaria; class Anthozoa; order Scleractinia; family Acroporidae; genus Montipora; species Montipora capricornis. Next base: position 509,867 of record NC_090896.1, on the reverse strand, counting down.
AAGTAGTTATAAAAGTGAATCCCAGCATACATTTAAGTTGGGAACAGGACAGTCAAGTCCTCTCAATGTGAAAGCAGCATAAGAAACTTGGTAAATATCTGGTCTGGTGTCAGGGTCTGGGTTGAGGATGTAACCTGAAAACAAAACAGAACATGATTTTCAGGCACTTTGTATTTCAAGGGATTATATTAAAGGATTAACACAGATCATGTGGCTGCTCCCTTGCTTTGCTGCGAGACCCTAGACAAGGAAGGGGGTGGGGAGGGCTAGGCAGAAAAGGTAAGAACTCACTAAATGCAACAACAAAAACTGCTCAATGAAGAAAAACTGCACAATGCTCCCACCTTAACCCTAACCCTAGCCCTAAACCCTAACCCTAAACGAAGACTGCTTGGCCTACATGAATCTGTGTAAATGGGAACGAACTATGAAGCTACCGCTCTAGATAGTTGTTGACCTAAATGCACAGAAAGTTAGCTTCTCTTTCTTTTTTCCTTAGTTAAAGTGCATCTGAACTGTAACTGATAAATAACTATGCTAAAAACAATCCTAACCTCAATTTAAATGTAATGTAAAGTTGAAAATATTTCAGTAATCAAAGGAATAAAGGAAAAATGTTATAAGCCATATTTAGGGTCACATGCTTTTATAGCATGCGATTGAAGAATATAGAGAACATTTTTTCTGGGCTGATTTGCTTGTGCTTTCTGGAGGAAGCATCTACATGTATTGGCAGTAGCTGTGACTTGCTTAGATGTTCCTTAAGTCCTCCAGAAATAATGCTTATCAAAGTATTGGATACTTAAGCGCATTTCTACCCAAAACTGAAGAAAATGAACTTACTGATAAGTTTGTTCAGCTGATGAGAATGTCGTGAGTTATCAGGGAAAGTGAACTGACCACTTTGTATGGCAAGAGGGCTTTCACCAAATGGGAGAGTAAAAAAACACAGCTTGTACAGAAGACATCCAAGAGCCTAAAAATACCAAATGAATTTAATTACTGATAGGAGCTTAGGAAATCTTCCCAGAAAAGAGACTCTTATAATAGATGGTAGCCTTAATTTGAATCACAACACTTATTCATATCATGTGGAAATGATCTTATGAGGGAATCCTTGCTCGCATCATTCTTTACATTAATTTTTGTTCAATAACATGTGAGTTTGATCTCAGATGGCATCGTGCTAGTTACAAATTAACCCATCGACATCCAAAGCGGCCGAAACCGGCCAGACTTAGTATTTTACTCTGTCTAACGCCAGACGATTTTACTCGTCAATGGGGAACCCCTGGGAGTCAATGGGTTAATCACTCACTTATGTTAATCACTCACGAAAAACTATGTCTCCATTAACTGACTTTCCAAGGAAAAAGAACTTGTTACACTTCGTGAAATCTCCAGTTTTCAGTCTTTTAGCTTTGATAACAAGCCAGTTAGAGCGGTTTTCAAATGACTGTCGTAAAACCAAAACCAAAGTAATTACTTTGGCCAATCAAAAAGGACGGAGACAATCCAGTAAACCAATCAAAACTCGAAGTAATCACACGTAGCCGACACAAAGCGCGGGAAAATGTGCACGTGCGAGCCATGATTGGTTTTGGTTTCACTTCTGATTGGTTGAAAAATTGGCGCGAGAACTTTGAACCAATCAATGAGTGAAGTAATGCAAAACCAAAGTAATTCACTAATTACTTTCGACACTCAATTGAAAACCGCTCCATTAGGCATCAAAAACGTATAAATTATTGGATGGCAAAGGCCCCTAATGATCCCATACACTTTTTGTAAAATTTTGAATTTTCAAAGCATCATTGCTCAGAGATTATTCTGGTATATCGGGAAGTAGTTTTCAAACATGGCTCATTTTGCAATGCACATTCTGTATGCAATGCTTTATTCTCAGCTGACTGCCTAGAAAACATTAGCCTTGTGCTAATAAGGCAAAAAAAAAAAATGTATGCAAAGATGCCTTCAGCCCTGAAAAATGTATTCAGGGCTTGTGTAGGTGATTCCAGAGGGACTGACTTTGTATCCCTGTTATGTAAATTACTGTATTCAAAGTGTACCTATGTACAAGTTGACCTTGTGTGTAAGTCTGCTTCCATTTTTTTAAGCTTAAAAACTGGGTTTTCTCTACTACCAGATAAGGTAGACAGGCATGGTAAGTTTCAGGAGGTTGATCACCATCACACACATACATGTAAACTCGCTCATCATTGCATCAGGAAGCAGCCTTTTTAGTTACACATTCATAGACATACAGAACGTTCAGGTCATAACTCTTAAAAACAACCCATCAAATTACATCTCATAGCACTGACCTGACCTCTTCTTTCTGAAGAGGTAGGTTACCTACATTGTACTTCTGCATTTGATATGAGACCACTATAGCGCTCCTTTCACCAAGAAAAATTCAGCAATCTACACATTATTATGTAGTTATTATTGAAATAGTTTGCAAAGTGAAACATTAGCCTTTGCCAGAGAAGTCAGAGGAAATGATCATACCCAGATATCAGCTTTGGTGGAAATTACTTTGTCGCTGTATAAGTCAATCATCTCTGGTGCACGGTAAGATAGCGTTGTGTACCTAATAAGAAATTTGGTAATTCTTTTGTAAGCTTTTAAACCTCCATAATGTGGACAATTTCAAGAGTACATGCGTATACATTTTTTAATTCCCTTGTAAAAATATGACTTCAACTTACTTTTGTATTTCTTCTTCCACCTTAGTCACTCCATCTTTCTGAAAGGCAAAAATTGTTAGAATGCATTGCCTGACACCTCATTAACCCAATGGGATGAAGCGTGTGCTGCTGGCAGAGTGGAAAGTCATGGGTACAGGATTGGAAACTTATGAAATGCACAGATTGTTCAATTTTGACAAACAAATTGTTCTTTTAATACAACAAGAGTGAAAGTACAGTACAACGGTGCTTGTGTTACTTTTAAGAGAGGGTTATCACCATAAATTGTATAATATTATAACTACTTATATGGATTAGCATTAAGAGAACACTATGACATTAACCACTTTTACGGCTAAACACAAGTGAAGAAAAAGAACAGAACTTGCAGAGGAATATTAACATGATGGCTTGATGACTGTAAATGACATAAAATACACATGTACAGGCTGTCTTCAACATACTACACATGCACAAGGCGATGAAATGTCACAACACTCCAATATAGCAATCCTTGTAAGAAAGGAGATCTTAGGTAGTTTCTGGTTTGTGCCTGGCCTTTGAAAGGCAGCATATAATGATGTACATGTAACATAGATAAATTCTGTAGAAAACTTAATTGCCTAACTTGTGAATTCCAAGGCAAATGTCACTTGAAAAACCAAGATCACACTCACCGCTTTGTGATTTGATTTTTCGAGTGAAATTTACCACCGGTTAGGCAATGAATTTTCCTTGAATCACATGAGTCTTAAGAGAAAACAAGCACATCCTCAGCAAGCGCACCAAAAGCAAAAAGGCCATTTTGGAGTCAACTTTTAAAAGACAGCGAATAGGAATCATGCTAAAATTAGAAATCATAGACATCACAGACATTTACAAGTGGTCCCATTTGATTCTCATAAGAATTGGCAAAATATGGCAAACAAGCAAGGACAAACTTCTAGCAAGATCTCCAACAAATTAACCAGTAAGTGCTTTAAACTATTTTTCATTCAGAATTCATGTACAATATTTAAATATGGAATATTGTGTCTGTGGTTCATTAGAAAGAAAAGAACTCTTAAATTTAAAGCTTAAAAGTCACTAAAAACGCGTCTTTTATTGCAGAGAGATCCTACCACAGTCAATTGACATTAGGCTGGAAATTGATGGAAAATATTTACTGGACAGTTGTTGAAAGTTGTTCCACTAAGCAAACCATTTACTGCTCCTGCCATAAAACCAGAGGGACTGGTTCCTTTCGTAAATGTAAATGCTCCTGGTGGCTGAACAGAAGGATTTATGTCAACAGCAAACTCACTCAAAACTTGCATTGAATGGTCATTTTCAGCAGTGTTGGCAGCACTGTAACCAGCCAACTTATGGGACATCTTTTGCAGTTTATCCTCAGGATTGTGGCCGTAGCTGGAGAATGACTCTGGATTGCAACGACCAGTCACCTCAGAGACTTCAAGAGAAAGTCGAAGTCACCATGTGGCATTTGAATTACTGTTTTGTGGGAACTGGAAATTGTAAATTTACCACCAAGGGTGGCAGTTAAAGCAATACTCTTCATCACCTTTGCAGGCGTATTTCTACCAACTAGAGTTGTCTTGTACCAGTCATTGGACTGGTATGAGAGAAACATAAAAGTTACTAGGATCGTCACCTTTAGGATGATGGCAAATGTACTCAACAAAAGCATGGTAAGGATCTCGCTCCGCTCTGTCCATTGTCCACATTTTATTGTTGTACTTTCTTGGCCATTTCTTTGCGCTTCCTTCGGACCCCTGGTGGTTCTATGTTTGGCATTCGTTGTATTCAATATACCATTCCGTAACAGTAAATCACTGGGCTGGCGGGCATGTTGTTCTTTAATTCCTCGCATTCCCAGGTGGGTAACATTATTCCACCAAACAAGATGAAGCAGTGCTCATGGATTTTGTAAACCAATTGCTCCTGATGAGCAAATCTTCTCAATTTCTGCTTCGACTGGTTGACCTGCATTTGGCTTGTTTCCAAGACCATCTTTCTTCAAATATTTTTTCTTCATGGAAAGAACAGTGGCAACTTCTTCAAACTCAGTACATGAGGATTTCTCTATGGCAAAGTTATCCGGTGCTGAATGGGCATGGCCGCTCAATAAAATACCTTTGAAAACCATTTTGATAAGTTTGTAGGGTAAAAAAAGTAAACTTTAAGGTAAAGTCTCTGCTTACAAGCCAGAAGGCCCATCAGGCCGGCACTTATCTCCGGTTTCCATAGCATGAAGCGACTACTCAGGACTCCCTGGATGGGAAGCTAGTCCATTGCAGGGTTACCCCCAGCATTTTGCCGGCACCCATTTTTACACCTGGGTGGAGAGAGGGATCATGAGAGTAAAGTGTCTTGCTCAAGAACACAACACAATGTCCCTGGCCAGGACCTGAGGAATCTATAGCTTTAGCTTCAATTTCTTTGGCTTTCTCAGGTTATTCTGATGTTTTGTTCATTTCTTGTTGTTGCTGATGATTTCTTGTACTTCGGAGAGAAAGCAGCTAAGAAGTCAAATTCAAATAAAATTTGGAAGACATTCATCATGTCTAAATTCGTTGTTTTGCAACGATTTCTGTGACATTTGCATGGGACAAAATGTCTTTAGCATGGCTTTCAGTTTCAGAAACAAAATGAAACAAACTTGCTCCAGGCTCATGAAAGTGCAATACAACTTGCCAGGCATGCAATTCCAAGCTACACGTAAATACCCTCCCTTTGTCTACCAATCACAATGGGAGCTTTTTCTTACTCATGCGATTCTATAAGATACAGTGTACCAGTATTAGTAACAAAGAGTTACCCCTTGAGTAAAATAGTCATGATGACATTAATGTAACTGGATTAAAACGTACCTGTGGATCAACTATTCTTCTTGTAGCACTACCGTAATCACACAGCACGAAATCTCCACGATCACTTCTTAAAATGTTCTCCACTTTGAGATCTCTATGAATGACTGGAGGGTCAGCATGGTGCAGTTTAGCAACAGCTTCACATGTGTCGGTGAAAACCTTCAAAACTAAGGATTCACTCAATCCTGAATTGATGTGCTCATTCATCAACTGGACAACATGGCCCTCTTTAAAAATAAAAAAAAAGAATTGACATCACAAACTTAATAAAAAAGAAGGTATTCCTGGCAAGAGAAAATTTGTTGACACCATCGGGCTACTAAAAAATTTAAATGCAAAGAGAACTACTGTACATGTAGTGCAGCATTCAGCAATCAAGCAGAAACACATAGAAAGCAATATGAAGAGGATAACAAGAAAGCTGATATAAAGGCAGTTTTTTAACTTGGAGTATACGCTTAGCTTAATCAACTGGTTTGCAGTTACATGTACCATAAAACCCATATCAGTCACACTTAAGTGATCCAATAATAATTTTATTTAGAAGATTGAGTTTTGTACTATTAAGACCCTCAATCACGAAAAGATATTACACAACTTTCATCTCTGTTTTGATATTACTGTTGATTTCCATCTACGATTGCGAGCTCAGCTTGGCTTAATTATTCAGCAGGGAGAAGACAGGCCTTCTGATAGGGTGCGATTAAAAAATGCAAATAATGCGATTTTTTTCTCAGCAATTTTAAGCTTGTTTTATGAGGTTTCAGGTTAAGAAAAACACTTTTTTGCTGCCCCAAAGACATTTTGAACACAAAGGAACAGTAATTATGTATCTTGATTGACATTAGTTGGGATAAATAAATAAAAAATGAGGTCTTCTGCACTACCGGTGCACCACGTTAAAAGTTGAAAGGACACAGCTAACATGTCAAATGAATGATCAAGGTGCTTGTCAACCACAAACTTCCGAAGATGGTCAATCACAATAGGGCCATACCCCCATTTATACGAGAGAAAATAAGCCGCGGCTTACATAAGACTCGAATGTTCCCCCTGTATAAATGGTACAAAATCTACGTTCATGTCTCTTTCAAGCTGCGGCTTATATTGACCTGGGAATATATATTCGTATAAATAGTTCCTTTTGCGTATTTTGTACACCGTGGCCAGAGTAAGCCGTGACTTATTTTCTCTTGTATAAACGGCCCTAATATTGCACGACAAGAAAAACATCAGTCCATCGTCCACGTGGACTGTACCTGTCAGGTAATTTCTTGCTCGATCGTGAGCTGTCAGATTGGGCGGAATGTGGGAACTTCCTTCTTCGTCGAAGAAAAAGTGGTTGTTTTCACAACAAACTTATCCATGAGTAAGTTTTTATCAGTTTTCAACGAAAGAAACTACATTTTGGCGAAAAACTTACAACTTCGCTTATTTTTCACAAATCTCTTCTCTAAGAGAAGGCAACTGTGTCATCATTTCAGTGGTGTGTGTAGGCGGCGAAATACGAGATACAAAAACCCTCAACTTGTCGCGCAACATTGTTTCGTTGCAAGTTTTGGTCGATGTTTCGCGTTTTTCACCTTGATCAACTTGACCCGCAACAAAAACATTTGTTGCGCGTTAAAGAAATGCAGCGCGCTGATTGGTTCATTTGCCAGTACACGAGCACATTTGCTGCGCGACAAGTTGTGAGCTTGATGAAAAACGAGCAACAAAGCCAAAATTTGTTGCTCAGAGTAGACCCGTGCTCTACTTTTCGCAACAACTTTCTTCAACCCGCAACAAATGTTTTTGTTGCGCAACAAGATGATCATGCAAGGTGAAAAACGGGAAACATCAGCCCAAACTTGCAACGAAACAATGTTACGCGCCAAGTTGAGGGTTTTTGTATCTCGTATTTAGCCGTGTTTGTGTTGCACCAATAGGAGAAGACTTGTACCATGTCCCCAACATTAAAGCCTTGAACTTCGAATGTTTACGAAATTGAAGGTGACAAAGGTTTTTAAGCCTTTTTCCAAGATAAATCATCTTAAAAATGGTGTATTTATGCAGGAATTTCAAAGAAACGTGTTGATTTATGTTTCATTTTATGAATTTTGTGCGTCTTTTGTGAATTATGTGATTTTTCGTGAATTGCGCGATCGGATGCGATTTGAGGTCGATTGTGCGAAATCGCACCATAGCGTAATATCAGAAGGCCTGAGAAGACGCTATGTACAGCATTTCTCCTTATTGAGATCCTTTGCGTTTGTGACTAATTCGATATATAATAATTTAGTATGAACATGAAAACAGCTGGTTGGTCAGTGCAATGCTCAGGGTTTTCAGAGCGGATCAATTTGTCTGATGTGAGGACTTCACTGGACCCATAAAGAAATTAAAATTATTGGCCACTGAAGGCATGTTGATCAAGCGACTGGACAAAGAAGAAACATGTTCAGCTGATATAGCCAAACATAGTCAGCTGTTGACTTTGCTCATGGGGACTGTGGGAATGTATAATTTCAAACTAGTTCAATTCTGATTTTTCTTTTCAACATTTTAGAATAAAATAGAAGTTAATGCCGATAAGCAAATACCAGGTGGAGCCATTACCCTATTTGGCTCTTTCAATCAATCTTGCCATGTGACCCTTCTCAGCTTGACTTTCTCAGAAAGCTCAAGTTTTTGTTTGTTAACAATTTTCTGGCCTCACAAACAGGGTACGGTATTATGCCTTCTGTTGTTTAAAAACAACAATTTTATTATTGTTTTGAAACAACAGAACTGGAACTGGAACAAGGCACAAAGCAGATTACCATCCATCCGAACTGGCAGGGAAATTCTCACACTCCACCGTGAACCCCTCCAATTCAAGTGCTCCTACTGAGGATGTTTCACCCCAGTCAATCAACAGAAACCATCACCGCACCCAACGATGCACTGTTTGAGACAGGTGGTCAACAACAGGTAAATCCTAGTTAACCAAGATGGCCATCTAGCAAGGCATGTTCTACGTGCAGGCACATCCCAACCATGTTAGCCATACCTATTTCCAACATCATGGATGAAAAACTACAACAAACTACTGCAAGAGCTGCTACTTCAATCTGTGCAACCTCGACAAACACCATGGCATTTAGACCAGTTTACCGATCCCAAGGTCGTCGCCAGCCTTCTCAACCAACCCAGCACCAGCAACCATATACTTCCTACCCTCTCTCAAGTACTGTCTCTGTTATCAGCACATGTCCCAATCAAGTTTTAACAGGCCATATTAAGGATGAGCGCGTTAGGTTTGACACCCTGCTGCCAGAGAACTTATGCCTTTCAGACAAGGGGTACTGGTAACCATTTCTCTTGATGGTAAACAATTTATTGTCCCCTACTCCCCCAGTAAAAAGAAAACCCACATCAATTCTATCCACAAATGGCTGTTGGCTTTTTCAGCGTATTGTACTATCCTTTTCAATTCTTTCCATTAAAGACCTCCTGCTCAGTTAATAAGAGCTAAATGTTATATACTATATTATTATATATTATATATATAATATATTATATATTATCACTATTATATTATATATTATAAAGTAACTTCAACACTTTCATGTGGCCTTCTTGTGACATTGACTTCCGTATGAAAGCAGCCACAAACCTTGCCCTTAAGGTCTCGGTAAAGGTAAAATTAATATGGCGTCTCGCTCAATTTTTTTTGTTTTTGCAAATCTTGAATCAGTGAGCTGTGAAGTAAATTTTCCTGAAAAAAATTCTTACAAATTAATTTTAAACTCTTGAAGCTCTGTAACTGAACACTAGCAACCCTGAATAATTGGCAAGAGTACAAACAAGCTCGAAACAGGATAACTACCTTGCTATATTCTGCTGAAGCACAGTATTGGAGGGAGAAGTTCACTGAGGCTAAACCCTAACCCTAAAGACTGTTGGCAGAATAACTGGTAAAAGAAAGCACTCTACTATTGGCCCTGTTAAAAGGCCCTTGATAATCCCAAGTGCAGTTTCCACAGCTCTTTTAAGCACTCATTTTATGCTGAAGAAGGTTACACATGTAGTATTTTAACTGAAACGTTCATAAAAAGTTTTTCAGTCAGTGACAACAATTTTTTTAATTCTTTTTACTATCATGCCTGGCTACAACGTATGGTATTCTTAAACTCAAATAATTCAATCTATTAGCTTCAATATGATACAGTGAATATAGTTTGACCATAAACAAAAAAATGGCTGTGCGACAATTTCATTTTTCTGCGGACACGTCATTTTCCTTTACCAAGACCTTAACTGGGGAGACCAGGTTTCTAATGAAATCTACTGGGCAAGATAAGTCCTCCTTCCCAATTCACCGCTCAGTCTTGTCCCAAAGAAGAACAGTGATAGATGGCATACTATTTTTCACCTATTCTTTCCTACCCCTTCTACATGCCTATGCGTCCACCGTGATCCATTTCATTACTCACCTATCCAGCCCGTCTCTCACGTGCCTTTAAAGTTTTTTCTGGCAGCATTCAACCACCTTCACGTAGAGTTTGACTGCCCCATGGACCTTTCAGCAATTGATGCCTTTCCTTTACAAACTATGAAGGGGATCAAAATTTCCTATGGCACTGTAAAGAAGGCTTGCTCCCCTATTTCCTCATCGGTTCTCCATAGACTCTATCCAAACCCTTTCAGTCTTCTGATGTGTGCTCTTGTAATCAAGAAGTCTAAAACTGATCCTTTCTGGGAGACAGCCAGGCTCACCAATGAAACGTCAACCTCAGACGTGTGTTCGGTCACTGCTCTGCAAGATTATATGCTTCAAACTGCAACCCAAGAACCTGGTCAGTCAGTCCTCAGACTCTACTGTGGGTTATATCTCACTTGGACTTTGCTCACCAACCACTCAAGGTCCCTCCTAAACCTCTCTGACATTGACAGCCCCTCATTGTCTCTCATAGCTTCAGGATTGGTGCCACCACCACTGCCTGAGCTGCAGGCATCCATGACTGGCATATCACGTTCTGGGTCAATGTAAGTCTAGCGCTTCTTAAACTTAAACTAGGACCCCCAAAGAAGCAATATTTTTAGTTCTTTAATCAATGGCCTCGTGCTCCTCCTTTTAACAACTCTCCCTGGAGCCCGTATGAACACTACGGTCTTGCATTGAAATTTGAGTTTTCTACCAAACAGTAATGCACTGTGACACTTGGTTGGAATATTTTACTATAAAATTCTAAACCTATAGTGTTTTTACCTACAGCCACAGCCATCATATTGGCATAACATTATGCCAGGACATTATGCCAGCAACTAAGCCCATCTTGCAATACAGGCATGAGGCATACCCTCGGCTAGGCGCCAAGGCCCCTCATCCAGTGATCCATACAGGTAGTGTTATCCACACCTTGCCAGTACATTCCCTGCCCCCTCATTTACTCCCAATTTGTGTGTCTGCTGAGAAGAGTTAAACTTGCCCTAGATTGTCACTCTGAATGGCGCTCTGTGCCATCCGGCATCCCCCAGGGAACAAAATTAGGCTCCTGGTTATTTCTTGTCATGATTAATGATCTGGAAACCCCAGCTGACATGTGGAAATACATGGACGACACATCTTGTTCCAAAATAGTTACAAAGGGCAGTGAGAGCAAACTCCAAGAACCTGTGGATGACCTTTCAAGACAAGCGAGTATCGATGGGTTCCAAGCGAATGAGGGCAAGTGCAACGAACTACAAATTGGATTCTCAAACAACAACCACGATTTTGAACCCGTAGTCCTAAATGGCAAACTTCTTGAATAAGTCACCAGTGCCAAATTGCTAGGCATGATCATTAGCCACGATTTAAAGTGGAACATGTAAACCTCTGAACTAAGTAGAAAATGTTCGTCTCATCTCTACTTTTTGAAACAACTTAAGAGATCTCGAGTTGCACCAAGTGAACTTGTGCTATTCTACGTGACATGCCTTAGGCCCGCCCTGGAATATGCAAGTCCTGTATTCCATCGTTCCCTACCAAACTACATCAGCGAAGATTTGGAACGGATCCAAAGGAGGGCACTCAGAATCACCTATCCTGACCTGTCATATAGTGTAGCAGTAGTAACAGCTGGCCTTCCGAAACTTCATGAGAGGAGAGAAAAGATTTCAACCGATCTGTTCGACGAGATAGTCTGTGACCCCATTCATAGACTCCACAGCCTCCTCCCCCAAAGGAAGAGTTGTAAATATGCACTGAGACGCAAAAGAGATTTTACCCTCCCCAAATGCAAAAGCGAGCGTTTGAAGAACAGTTTTATTTTTAGCCATGTCTATAATACGTAGATAATTTTTCTTCTTTCTTTAAGACAAAGTTGTATATATTCCGTAATTCAGCCTATGGCTGCAAGGTGTTTATAATAAAAGTATCTATCTAAAGTATCTATCTATCTTTTATGGCGCACATGTGCATAAAGTCTAATAATTATAATTCATATCATAATCTTAAACAAAGGAACTATGTTAGTTTGAAATGTGAAACAAATATAACATCAAACCATACTAAAATTATACATGCTGACTCACACACTTCAAATGGGCAAAAAAGACAGCTGCTTGAAAGCACCAATCGTACTCAAGTACTGTAAGTTATTATTGACTTTCTCATGACTTCTGAATCATAATAATAATTGCAGACTTAATATTCATAAAATTATATGCAAAGACATGAAAAAATAAAAACATTATTTTAGAGTACGCAACAACTGTTTTGGTAACCTTTGGCAATCATCAGGAATCTTCAGAGGTCTTGAGAAGTCAATGGAAAATGATCAATTACTGAGTAGTTGGCAGGTACAGCAATGACAATCTTCCAGACAAAGTGCAGAAAGGAAGCACATTGTTCCAACATACCTCTACAATATTCCATGAGTATGAGAACCTCGTAAATACCAGGGCTGGTCTGATTGATGGTGCAACCAAGGTATTTGATGGTATTCTTGTGGCCTGATAAAAGTTTCTATAGAAAAGATATCCTCGAGTTTAGGTCATGAATTCAGTTACCACATTACGTGTATGTATCCACTTTGTCATTTTTCCAGTCTCTCCAAAATGCAATAAAGTCATGTCATGCAAACAAGTACATGAGCACCTTTTGCAATGATCAGATCACTTGAGTAAACTAAAGGGACTAAAGTTTAAGAGTTAGCGAAAAGCAGTCACAAACCATTATCTCAATTTCTTGCTTGCAGATTTCTAGATCATGCACATTGTTAACTGAGATTCTCTTGAGTGCATGTCGTTTTCCACTGGGTACCCTGACCAAAAACACCAGTGAAAATCCACCTGTGGGATAAAATAATATTATTAATCAAAAAAATGTGGGGATATGCAGAACCACAGTTTACCCAGACGTATGGGTAAAACGCTGTTACAAACATATATCTACAGAATCTCTGTGGCTCATGTTGCAACTACAACAGGGATCGATGCTGATTGGTCAGCTGTTTTTTGAATGGAAATGTTTGCATAATTTTCAAAATATTTCAGTCAACCATTGAAGTAACTAACGGTATCAGGAAAATGACACCACGGAATTCAAGTTTTCCTTTCTAGGTAGCCTACATGATCTTCAATGCTGTGTTCAAATTCTTTTCAAAATGAAAAAACGAAGACTTACTTAAAGCCCATTCCATGAAAGTTTTGAATACTGCATTACAGGACCTGAATCCACATTGAATGACAAACATTAGTATAATTACATAGGTGATTACTGAAAATTCTCTGCACTGATTGCTTGCTGTTGAGATGATTATTACACGATAATCACCAAAAATAGTTGCAAGCCGTCTTGTCAAGGTGACAGACAAAGAAATTAATTGTTTTAAGGAAAAGGCATATTTCTCAAATACACTGTGATCACCTGTGTAATTATACTAAAACAAGAATTCACCTCACCTTTGGCAAATCATAATAAGTGTTTGCAATAGGAGGTAGATTAACCTTTGATTTAGCATTTCATTAATGTCAAGTCACTTTCCCATTCCCTGAAAAATAGGAGCCCTGTGGGAGCTTAATTGGGACAAGGTTATTTGCGCTCCACGACTAGGGTGGAAAAAAATCCTTCATGATTTCTCTGTCCATGATTCATCAAGGAACTCTTGCAATGGTGGCCCTTCAACTATATTGTACATGTAAATGCATTTGATTTGTTTGCCTCAATATATATATGTAGTCAGTTCAGTAGATCCCTTGAGCCAACAACGTATCACCCCCTGGAGGATCACAAATGGATTCACAGTCCAAGTTGAGGAGAAATTGACAGAAAGTTATATATGCAGTTAGTTATGTACATTTGTATATATATGTCCAAAATTTGTGCTGGGAATAACTTTTAGTATATGCTAAAACAGTGGATAATGTTGAAGGCACACTCTGATTGGCTACTCAAACTCCAAATATCGTTTGCTATTCACCTCTGAGCAATTCACATAGGATTTGCGCCGAAAATATTGCAATCGTTTGCAGGAATAGATGAGTATAAATCATCTTTTTGTGCTATATTATCTCACTTTTTTAGTATATGCAAAACCAACTATTCACCTCAGTGTCAGTGGCTAGTGGTGGATATTATCAAGTGAAGCTATGATCTTCGCAGTTATGAGCGCAATTTTTGTAATTATTTAGAGAAGCCTGAAAAATTCAGGACTTCAATGGGGTTTGAACCCGTGACCTCGCAATTCTGGTGCGACGCTCTAACCGCCTGAGCTATGAAGCCACTAACGTTGGGACCTGGTCATTTGTGGGTTCTAATGGTCCCATGAGGAATAAATCAATGATGAAATGGTATATGAAATATATCCGCAGTTCATATATAATTCATTTCAAATACCATTTCATCGGTGGATATTATGTTACACACCACTAGCAACCTCCACTTCAATGAATAGTTGTTAGCTACTTCATTCAACATATTAAAGGCAAATGTGTGTAAGCTTTAATAGAACAACAAATCTGCAGTCTGCATTAAACAGCAACTTGATTATACAACTTATCATCATAATCAGTACAAATCATTCTGCAATGTACCAATTTTTTTATTGTTGTCTTTCTAATTATGCAATCACCCACTAATATGTTGACTTTAGTAATATCTTAACTTTTTATAAACACAGAACCTTAATTTGGGATGATCGAAGTCATCATTTATTGTCCATTATAAAGTTTTCTGAATGCTTAATATATTAAGTTCAGCAAGCTAATAACTTATCTGGCTACCACGAATTTTCAAACGATCGACGCTACCTCAACTCAAAAACTAAACGTAAGCAACAAAGAAGTGAAATCTAAACGGAAAAACCCCTTTACCTTCAGCAATAACTTCCTCCACCACGCACTGGCACCCTCCAACAACGAATGTCTTTCCCACAAAACTGCTTTGGTGGTCGCCACTTCCACTCGAAGAAAAGAACTTCTTCATTTTTCACACGAATCAGGAACCCCCAACACTAAATCTTAGCGCTTTGGTGTGTTTACATATTAAAGAGTGAACCCTGCCACTAATATCGGCACACTTGATGGAAATTAGAGATTCCTTTCCACTTTTCCACTTGAAAAAAAAAACATGGCGGACAACCACCCCATGAATCTCCGCGAGCTACTACTTCCCGAACATTAAAAGAGCCCAAAAGTTTGATAATTAAACTTCCGGTCTTCCTTCATCGCAAAAAAATTACGCCAGACCATATTTATCGTCAACGAGGAACCCCTCAGAGGCGAAATGGTTAACAAAATCGAGGTCAATGTAAGAGACGTTTCTAGAGTGGATCACGTCCAGAAAATGATAAATATCCAATAATAATAATTATCGCTAACTTGGTGTAGCTAATATCCCCGAACATTTACCCTCCCATCCATGATATACCACAGAGGATGGACCTAGGCATTTATAGATTATGCTAGTAAAAGTGGCATATTATGCTAGTAGCATTGTGGTTTTTTTTGGCCAAATTATGCTAACATTACGCTCTTTTTTCCAAATTATGCCACCGCTTTTTTAAATTATGCTCTTTGAAAAAATGCAAAGGGTCGGCTCGCTTCTCTCCCGCTCTTCTAGACGAATTGAAGTTTTGGTTTAAAAGCATTGAATTTTTTAATGGTTACTCCATTCCGCCTCCCCCTGATTCGTCCACTGTTATTTTTTCCGACTCGAGCGACACAGCTTTCGGAGGCTTTTGCGCCTCCCTCTACGGCACTGTGACCAGCGGTATGTTCACGATCGACGACTTCTTTTCGTGAACTGTAAGCTATTTACTTTGTTTTGCTCTCTTTTGTTGAGCACTTGAGCTCAAGAAGGTAAAAATTTTTACCGACCATCTGAGTGCCGCCAGGATAGTTTCTATTGGTAGCTCTAAGGTCCATCTTCAGTCGGTGGCTCCGAGTATCCTTTGTTTTTCCCATGGTATTGCCTTGGAAGGGTAGTGGATTCCCTGGTCGCCCAGCGAGAGGGCCGATCTCTTAAGCCGTTTAGTTGACAAGGATGATTGGCGGGTCAATCCCTCCGTGTTTCGACTGCCTGAAGCCAAATGGGGTCCCCACGCGATCGACCGTTTTGCCTCCTATTATAACGCTCAGCTTCCGCGTTTCAACTCCAAGTTTTTTTCTCACTGTTGCCCCGGTGTTGATGCCTTCGTCCGGGATTGGAGTGGAGAGAGTAACTGGGTTTGCGGTGGGTTTCGTCGTGAACGCCGTTCGAGTTGTCACGGCTTGTTCCGGTCGTGGGACTTATGTGATGGACCTTCACGGTTTAAGTCACTCGTCAGGGAGGTTTTTGGGCTTTCCGCCATACATGACCTCATTTTGGAAGGCCGAGGTCAGATGCTTATCTATAAGTCCAACCCGTCCGTTTTTCGCGTTTGCCCAAAATTCAGAATGTTGGCTTTGCGAGTGGATTTTGGGTGGGTTGTTGGTGGTGTTACGGATGGTGTTTCGAGCTTGATTTGGCATATTTTGAGTCTGAATTGGCACGTTTTGAGCCTGATTTGGCACATTTTGAGCCTGAATTGGCATAGCTTGAGCATTATTTGGCGTGCATCGAGTTTGTGTGGTCTCGTCGTGGTTTGTGCCCGCATCGGTATTTTTGGTGATTGGCGCAGTAGTTGTTTGATTTTCGCGATATTTCTTCTTTTCTTTCAGATGTCCTGAGTTCCGGGATTTGTCTTGAAGCGGAATCATTGACCGATTCTTTGTTGAGTGATGTGATTCCAGGCCTCATTGATCTGCAATTGGATGCTAAGCTTCCTTCCACGTTGCTGAAGTACAAATCTGGCTGGTTGCGTTGGCACTAGTGGGCTTTGTCGAAGGTTGGTGTTTTCGTTATATCAGGAAAACCTTTGCATAGAGCATTGCTTATTTCTGAATTAGCTGAACGTTCGTCTGAGAATAACACCAGCATATCTTCTATAGAATCTCCCGTTTATGCTATTAAGTGGGGCTACGCAATGGCTGGTATCGAGGCTTGTCTTGTTCGCCATTCTTCCGAGTAAAGTTTGCTTTATATAGAAGATGCCAAAAGAAGGCTTGCGCGCCCAGTTCAGGTTAAGGAGCCACTGTCGGTAACACTGTACAGGCGATTGCTGCGCATTTTGGCTCTAGCTTTTCGCTTTCCGATCTTCGTTTTTTGTTCGTCCTTTTAGTTGTTTTTGCTGGCCTTTTTCGCATTGACGAGATTAGGAAGATAGCACTTAGTGATGTCTCTTTTTTTTTGTGATCATAAGTCAGTTTACGTGCCTGAGCACGAAAACGATCAGCATAGGGAAGGCCACACTGCTTTTCTCGCTAGATCTGGCAAGGTTACTTGTCCTGTGGCTGTCACCGAGCGGTTGATTAAGCTTTTGCCGAAGTCTTCCTCTGCGTTCCCATTGGTTCGTAGAATTGTAAAGCCAAGTCCAAGGAGCATTTTCATTCTAGTTTGGGCGTTTCTTTTTCCTCTTTAAGGGAGGAGTTTAGGAAGCGTATTAAGCCATTTGTTAGGGAAGTTTCTAAGTACGCCAAGCACAGTATGAAGTCTGGTGAGGCGTCCAATGTGGCTTGTAGGAAAATAAAAATTTGGTTTTATCAACGGAGTTGATAATGTAATGTACGGTGGCCACTCTGTACGGTGGCCAATTAACATTATCAACTCCGTTGATAACTACTTCCCCACCGACGCAGCACCACAGTTTCTTTAGAAACTACCCCCTTCATTCATTTGTAGGAAATGATAGTTGGTGATTTGTTAGATATCCATGCTGGAGGGAGATGCGAATCCACTTGGCATAGGTATAATTAAGCATGGTCTTAGCGAGCGTTTAGCAGTAGCTAAGGTGCTTTCAATTTAGTTATTTCTGATATTCGTTTATATATAATAATAACAATAATAATAATAATAATAATAATAATAATAATAATAATAATAATAATAATAATAATAATAACAATAATGATGATGATGATGATAATAAGCGTATGACTCCGTGGATCACCGTTGGTTGGAAAAGTTGTTTTCTCTTCATCGTTTTCCCAGGTGGATAGGCGAGGTGATTACGAGGTTAAGCGCCAAGTGGAACACAAAGATTGCCGTGAGAACTGTGAAAGGGATGGAGACGTCTGAGCGTATAAGTTTAACAAAGGGTCTTCCCCAGGGCGATGCCCTGTGTCCGAGGCTGTTCACGATGAGTATAAATCCCCTAGCGTGGAAGTTGCGAGCTTCTGAAGGCTATCGACTCTCGAGACCTATTAGCCAAAAGGTCACGGATCTCTTGTATATCTAAAGATATACGCAACTTCACAAGGCAAGCTTCAAGTTGTGATGAGTGATGCGAGAATGGCGATGGAAGATATCGGGCTAGCGTGGAACGAGCGAAAGTGCGCAGTGGCTCACGTGAAGCGGGGCAAACTCGAGACGTCGGACGGGTTGATTATCAGGGAAGATGATGTGATCGAAAGTTTGAAAAAAGGATAACAATATAAATTCCTGGGAGTACTGGAGAATGTTAGTCATGAAGACAACCGGGTTCTTCAGAATGCAGAGAAGGTGTACATGGATAGACTATCAGTGATATGGTCGAGTCCGTTATCAGACTACAACAAAGTGTTGGCGACCAATCAGTTCGCACTTCCGGCTTTATACTTCATGTGAACCCAGGTGTGGACTATTGCGGATTTGCAGAGGTTAGACAGAGAGACTCGTAAGGTCATGGTTGTTAATGGAGCTAAACACCCTTTGAGCTCCACAGATCTACTGTACCTACCTAGGAAGTTAGGAGGGCGGGGCCTTAAGTCCATCGAGAGGGAGTACAAGACCATCAAGATAAAGGCAGCTATGAACTTGCATTCCAAGAAACGATCCAACTATGCACCTGGTGAGACAGTCCCGGAGGAGAAGGCGGCTCGTACAGGGAGCAGATCGCTGATAAAGGATGCAGAAAGTTACGCAAAAACAGCTGGGATTACGATTAGAGTTGCAGTACCCACAGCCAGTGGGGGTTACGGAAACTGGGAACGTAATTGACAGAAAGAAGTTCAGTGGGTGGAGTAAGAAAGTAAACCAGAGCAGAGGCTGTGCAGAGATTGAAAGTGAGGGATGGCAAGGGAAATTAATAGCGGAGAGATGAGAGATGAAGATGTGGACGAGGAATTTTTTGATTGGCTGTCAGGTTGGAAAACAGCTCCAATTAAGACAGTGGCGGAACTACAAGAGTTATATCAGCAACTTCTGCCAACTAAGCTATACGCCTCGAGGAAGACCAAGACACACACAGGCGGTGATGAGAAATGCAGGCTATGTCGAAAGGCACAAGAGAGTGTCGCACCAGTGGTATCAGGCTGCAGTGCACTGGTGCAAACCTTGTAACTGACTAGGCACAACGCAGCACTCAAAATTCTATTCTTTGAGATGCTTAAGGGCTACCAGCTGGCGGACGCCATCCCACCCTGGTATTCACCAGTCCAGCCCAAACCGGTGTATCAAGACGGCAAGGTGACGGCGGATTGGAATGTGCCTGTTTTCGCGGAGCACCTGCAAGTAAGAGCCAACAGAGTTGACACTAGGTTCGTAGACAGGGAAAACAAGAAGGTGATGCTGATAGAGATGAGCTGTCCCTGGATGGATAACAGAAAGCAGAAAGATGAGGAGAAGACCTTAAAGTATGCGCCTTTGCGACTAGGACTCAAGAGACAGCACCCAGGGTACAAGATTCAAAAGTTCAACATCGTTATTGACGCTTTTGGTGGTTACTCAAGGAGTCTGAAGGATAAAGTCAAGACGTTAGTGGACTCAGATAGGTACCAAGAGGTACTCAGAGGAATGCAGAA
>NC_090896.1:435000-485000 GCF_036669925.1 Montipora capricornis | reverse complement strand
GAGCACGTAATTACGTTTCTTGGAAGGAAAGACAATGCACTTAGGGACACACCAAAGCACCGTTGATGGAACTTTAGGATGTAAAAAAGACATTATATTTAATGGAATTCCTTGCTAAGAAGTTCAAAAATAAACATTCAAGCTTTTTGCGTTCGATCGAAGGAGAGCGCGTCCTAATTTTGTTCCGATTGGGTGATTTTGTGGTCTTGCAAAAGGAATCGACAGGGACAAAAAAATGGCCGCCCTGAAGATTCTTCTGCTGTTTGCAGGGGCACCCTCCCCGCACGCGTATAGATCTCGATCTGATGACAGTCTCTTTTTGTCACTGCGACTGTCGGACGCATTTCAATAATCCGAGATTACTACTAGTTGTAAAAACAATTTCGTGAATGTGGAATGAGTCACAAAAGCTCTTTAGTTAGTTTACCAACCTGGGGCCAGTTGCTCGAAGCCTGGTCAGCGCTAATGCATCAATCAATTCCAGCGGTGCCCATCCCCCCCCCCACCCCGGGCAACCCGCAGGGCATTTGCTCAAGTTGTCAGTGTGGGGGTGGGGCATTCTCAATTTTATCGCGGCCCGGGGGCTGGGCATTAGCCTACCCGGGGGCGACCCGCGGGCATGCGATTCATCATCATTTAAAATGTCTTGATTCTTCACAGCGACAAGGTGAACTATATTTGGTTTATCAAAGAACGATCACCGACGTGAACACGGCTACTTCGATCCCAGGGGCGGGGTATTTGCCCTCTTTCTTCGTCCCCACCCCGGGGCATTAAGACAGCTTATGTGTCCCCACCCCCGGGAATTTGCCCATTTTTTTTAAAAAAATGCTAATGCACAGGGGTTAGCATGGGTGGGGGATGGGCACTGCTGGAATTGACTGATGCATAACCGTTGGTTAAGAAGTATCAAAATCGGTTTCCGTGGTATTTAACGCTGGTTAGCACTATCCATGCTTCGAACAACTCGGGTCTGAATATTATTATAAATAACATAACAGCAATAGGAACACCAATGGAAACGCTGCATCCATGCCACATATATACTTCAGTAACTGCCCACACAGTGATACATATAAGAGAGTTTTTGAACAGAAAGCAACAGGGCTGCAGAAAAGAATATTCATTGCTTAGGCAGAATTCGAATTGCTGAGGGATAACAAAAGACTTACAAAGAGAGCAAGAAGAAATTGGGCTCTTCTGTGCGCAGAATTCAAGAACATCTCTTCCTCTGAAACAGTCAACCACATAGAAAAGAAAAAGGCACAATTAAGGAAATTAGAGGGACATTGTATCGGAAAAAAAGTAATGCGAGACAAGATGATAAAATAGCCAATTTAGACAGGAAGTTTCAGACTAGCTATGCAGGGTGGTCAGAAATCTAGTTGCTGGCTCGAAGGTAACGGTAAAGGTAAAGGTACACCTTATTTAACGTTGGAAGTTCCTTTACTCACTAGAGAGTACTCTCCCAGGAAGCCGACGGTGCGCTCATTTTACCCCCCTCTTTTCCATCAGTGCTCCGTTTTAAGGGTATTTAAAGCTACTTAGGCTACACTGAAAGGAAAAAAGTCGAAACAAGGATGTGAGATCCGGGGATTGAACTCGGGACCTCTTGCACCAAGGCCGCGCACTAACCAACTGTGCCACCCCTGCTCCTCCTCGAACATCAAGATCATCATGGTGACCTAGTGGGAAACTGAGATCTCCCAACCATCCAGTTTAATAAGGGGTCACCTCAAGGAGATGCACTCTGCCCCATGTATCATCACCTTGGAAATGAACCCAGTAGCCTGGTTACATAGTGCAATCAAGGTAGACGATCTCAAGGTGTTTGACTCATCTGAGCCATGGGCCTAGACTACCCAAAGAAGAGAGGAGCACAAGTGCAAAATGTGGCAGAGTGAAACTGAATCAGATAACAGATTGAGACACTTATGTCCAGAAAATGCACGTAATGAGATGCTAACCCAATTTTGACATTCCAACTTCTCAAACTCATTAATAATTTATATTCAACATAGGACTTTCACAGTCTCTTTTATCATTAGCTTCCAGAGGGTTAAAACAAATTTAATTTCAACACCAAATAGTTCCGCAAAAGAGCATCCATGAGCAATGTCTGCACTCAAGGCTTGAACCTTGTGTAGTTCGTAGTCTTTGAAAAGTCCACCACAATCTAAAACCGGCACTTGTTCCTCTCTTAACCTGTGGCATTTGGCGAGAATGTTAACATCTCAATTATTTTTATATTTAGTTGAAACTGGAATGGCCTCATTAACCGAATCACTTTCTTGGGAAAACGACGTGATTCTGACTCGCTCTCCATCACGACCTATTATGCAAATTTATTCAAATGTTCTACCTTTTCAACTCACCCAAATATTGAATATTCATTTTCTTTGCATATTGCCATCACTTGTCTCATAAAACAAAAGATCATCATTTTACACTCATAGTTAGTAAAAAAAAGGTTGAGAAGTCATGTCAAAAACTTGTGCTTCGTGTTTCATCAGGGGTTCCTAACACCTCAAAATTATAAAAGCACTCTGCCTAATGGCATCGTGCATTCATCTGTTTCTTGGTGTTTGGAACCCCTGATGAAACACTCGCACTCGTTTTTGACATATTAGATGAAGTGTCTCCTTACATCTAAGCATTTGCTCCGTATTTCCAACAATACGCTAAGGGTAAGCCTTAGCGCTATTTTTAGTAAATAGGGTGCATGCAGCTGTTTATTTTGTCTGTATTCTGAAACACAAGTGATGTTGAAGTTCGGAAAAAGAGCAAGGGGATGCTACTCTGCATAATTACGTGCATTTCTGGACGTAACTGGGTTGTAAGCCTAAAATCAGGCTCCAGCTATATGTTCTAGGGTGTGAAAGAGACAGTGTTGGTAGACAAATGGCTTGGCCTCAAGTTTGCAGCACTGGATTACAGTGTACCTGCAAAAGGTTGTCTGTAATTTGGTCAAGCCTACTGTCCTGTGTTGATCAGATCACACCTCTAAACTCATCTAATGTGGATCCAACACTAGCTGATCACAGAGTCAAGAGCAATAACACAGAGAAGCTGCAAAAATCATTTGTGAGAAGTTGGGAGTGGTCCCCCCTGTAATGAGCTTGCACGAGTCAAAGATAACTGAGATAAAGGCAGTGATAGAGCCTTTTGAGAATGCAGACCAGTCCATGAGAATGGTAAAGCTGCTTGAAAAAAGGGCGATTGGGAAGGGACAAACGTCTCCGGTAAAGAAGGCAGAAATTACTTGGATAAGCTAGGCATGATTTAAACCAAGCAGGACAAGTTGCATGTGTGCCATGTCAATGAAAGATGACAGGATAACAAGTTAAGCCAAACAGGTTGCTTGATTTAGCTGCATACATCTCTCTCATACCATTGATTGAGCTCTATAAGGAACTCATGCTGACCAAGGTGTATTCTTTGTGCGAGACATAAACAACACAAGGAGATTTCACTGTAGACATTGGCAAGTTGCCAGAGACTTTCACTCAAGTCCTAGGGGATGCTCCTCACATCAAAGAAAGGGAATATTTGGCACTGCTACTAAGAGCCAAAGAAGCCGTGAGGTATTTGGCAGACATTCAAAACAGTGGGTATAATGTTCATATTCACTCTGTACGCAGTTCAAGAAAATGGAGTTGCCTAACCTTGCAGTTCCAAATGGTATCCTATAGCTCGGCAATAAAGCCTTGAAAATGTGTAACTGAAATATTATAGGTTTCCTTGTATTCCCCATACTCATTGAAAATAACAATTTCAGCTTTTCAACATTCATTATCATAGCAAATCTGCGGAAGACTCACAGAGACCCATTTTTATTAAGACAATCTCTTTTCTTCAGGTAAAAAAACTTCAGCTCAATGAATCTGCATGTAAACTACCCCTGGTTGAAACAGCCCACAAGTCCAGCTGGTATGAGGGAATACAGGGCTGTGGAATTCAATGTGAAAACCCGATATTTGACAAAGAAGAACACACAAGAATTCATAGATTTGTGGGAGCATTTGGAAGCCTGTCCTTTATATGCAGCCTTTTTACAGTGGTAAGGGGATTAGGTACCTTTCAACAAAAAATTTGTGTTTCATAATCAATCAGGAGATATCCAGTCACTCAAATACCAATAACATGGAAAGTAAAAGTAATTCTCCAGGCTACCAAAATGAATGAACGATCTAATGAGAGAAAAAAAAAGAAACAACATGCTGCCTCAATAATGAATAAATCACTGATGCAATTAATTCAAAATCTTCAAATTGGACTGTACTTGAATTAAAGTCTCTACAATAACTGGTTTCAAGCCCAACATTGATTAGAGGGGGCAAGTAGGGAAGTGCCTGAAGTCCCAAAAATGTGTACTGGACTGAGATAAAAGCAAGTGTCCCAAAGGAATTTGTTCATGATCGTAGGTGTGCATGTGGCTCTGAGTGGCTTTCGAATCTTACTGTAAAATCCTGGATAGTGTTATGTCTTCCAAGCTTATTGCTTCTCAGTGAAAAAAATTATTATTTTCAAAAAAAAAAGGGAAAGGGGCACAGTAACGGGCTAATTTTTGTGATAAATACCAAATAAGTGGGAATTTCCTGTAAAGAAAGATTCTACAGTTGAAGCAAAGCTAATAGTTTCATTATATCCCAGGTCACATTTCTGATTGGCTGGAAGTCGCAGAATCGTTACCCATCAGTTATTCTGTTTTACATGAACAGTTGTTTCTTTGCTGCTTCATTGGGTTTTCTCATTCAATTTACTGACGGTGCCAGAAATCAAACTGTATGTCGGCGGGATGAAACAATGCGACTCCAAGAACCAAGGTGAGCGTAATTTAAGGTGAAAGTAATTTTAGGTGAATTACTGCAGGATTTTCGTTTTGAACACATCGAGGCCAGTATCTGGAAAGCTAAGACCAGAAATGAAGGCCCTGTGATAATTCACTTAAAATGACTCACTGGATATTGTAAACGACAGGAAAACGATTGATATTAAAATATGTCTTGCCATAAAATGTTTGATGTGTTACTTTTTTCTGGGAGGTCTTCGTTTTCTACATCTTTGTTTTCCACATACCTGACATAGTCATAGATAAGAGTTTGTTGTTGGCCCTGTGCTCTGCTACTGGAAGTTTTTCCTAGGAATTCTCCGCTGAAAACCAACATTTGAAGTTTACAATTCAGTCAGATTCAGTGGAAGTATAGCTACAATACGAAAGTGCCAAAGAGCAATAATTTCAATTTGTTTATTTATTTAAAAGGGTTCATTCCACAACCCAACCCTTTGTTATACTCATCCTAATTACCCAGGGGTAAGCGGCTGTTGTCATTGTCAAAACGAATTATAATCTTAGGTTTGAAAGAATCTGTCTTTCATTACTTTAATTTAGGGGAAAAAGTAGCGGACTTCCCTGAGTGAAGTGGTTTATGCTTTTCGTTGGCCGTCAGTAGCAACTGAAACAACTGATTATCATTGATTTTTCTTCTATTCAGTGAGGATGACTGTTTCCTCTGCATTCTGACATTTGTCCTGGTGTACCATTTCTCAATGGTTGGAGCAGTATGGTTTGTTATCTTGGCATATTCCTGGTCCATTTGTTTCAAATCTCTTGGCAGCACAAGAGATAACTTTGCAGGGAAAGTGGTATATTTTCACTGCATCGCATGGATTCTTCCCCTTACATGGACAGTAAGCATTCTTGCTCTACAACAGGTTAGCCAGTTTGCAATAATCTATCAAGCTTCAAAGTAATTTTAATTTTTAACAGTTTAAATCCATTTCCATTGTACAGATGTACAAACATCATTGGGAGGAACTAATATTAAGTAACATAGCAGAAACTGATTGGACAATTCAGAGAAATGAACGATTTAAACAATATTGATCAGGGAAGTAATTACTTTAAACCCTGGCCCTGGATTCCTGGATTACCAAGACAAAGAACCAGGGTTGGCCAAAGGTTCTGCAGTAGAAGGCTGTTTGAAAAGCCAGAGGTGCAAAATATTGAGATTGTCATATCTGTTAACCAACACAGCCATAGAGTAGCCAACAAAGACAAGAGTAGGAAAATATTTTTTAACAGGGACATAGTTTTTCAGTGAGTTATTAAGCATCCAATAGCAAGCAAGCATTTCGTTGGACCTGTTCATCAGCTCAGTGCGGTCCAGTGGTTAGGGCGCTTGCCATGAGATCTGGGATCCCAGGTTTGAGACACATTCTTACCACTAGTTGAATTTGTTCCTGGTCTTCCCTGTTGTTGTTGAATGTTCTGTTCTGTTATGATTGTTTCATCGGCCCTGAAAAACCCCTATGGGGACTGGTCAAGTAAGTATGTATTGTATTGTATCATAATAAATATGGTGCAAAAATAACTTCACTGCCCTGACACGCTGTACCACATGATGACACTTTTACAGGTTGACGCCAACTCTCTCAGTGGGATATGTTTTGTTGGATATAAGAATCCCAAAATGCGAGCTGGATTTCTCCTGGCACCACTCGGCCTTGACTTGCTCATTGGAGGAGTATTTTTAACACACGGTAAATTTTCTGCATGAATTCGTTCATACTTTACTATTAATTGATCTGGTTTAAAGTGCCCATGTGACAAAAAAAATCACTTCCTTCACTTTATGCGGTATTTTATTGTCTAAAATGTGATTCATCATCACTATAAAGCAGTGTTGACAGTTAACGACTTGCTCTACAAACAAAAGTTTCAAATGCTGAAACGCCACGCGTACTTGTCAAACTTTTTTAAGTACCTGTAATTCTTACTCTATGACTTTAACTTGTACAGTATTATTGTATATTGTGTTACTTTTAATAATAGCAACATTTTCCGTTATAACTGCACATTAAACGTAACAATAGTTATTATGAAATGACGGAATGAAATGTTTTGTTATGAACTGTACATGTAAGTCATAGAAATACAGCACTGTGTACCTCAGAAGAGTAGAGGACAATTATTTATTGCACACGACTTTTACACAGTGTTATGAATATTATCAGAAACTCATAAGATCATTATGTTGAGTTGGCAACTTTGTTTCAAAGAGTGTTGATTGTCCTATGGTTTCCTTACATGAAGTGTTTGTGCATGATATGCCATTAAATTGACATTAAACCATGCCCAGTGAGTATTTTTAGTGATCCTGTATTAAGCAGCCAGTTCCTCAAGTCCCGAGGGTGGCTGTTAGATACAGGTTTGACTCTAGTTTTGAAATGCAAAGAAAGTAATAATTGTTTTTGGTCACAGTAGCACTTTAAAAAGGCAATATTAACATTAGTTTATGGGCAAACATTCAAAATCCAAATGAAAATTTTTGTTTGAAGGCAGTTGCTAGAATAAGAAGAAAAACAAGGATTGATAATTCTTTTGACAGCAGAGGATAAAGATGCAGAATAGGGTTATAACTTTAGAGATGTTAGCCCAATGTTTCACGAAAAATGACCATTTTTTCAGATTCAATATATTTCTTGGCAGTGCGGAAACGATCCTCACTGCCAAAGTATTAATTTTCGTAAATTTACAATGTATACCAATAGTCATAACCCTCTCACTCCCTTGGGCAATGACTCTTTGAGACTGTATAATTCTGGACCTCACAGGGGTGTAGCTATGATTTTTTAAAAGAGGGGTCCAATCTCTCACACCCAGGGTACTTACCGGTTTGTCATGTCAACATCCATGCTGTTTTTAGTGAAAGTGACAATTTTTCAGATGAGCCGTGAGGCAAAGGGAAAGTCACAGGCACCCCAGCACCCCCTTCCCCTCCCCCTGGCTATGCCCCTGCCTTAGTTAGTCTCTGTGACGGTATTAAAAATTAAAGAACTTCATACTGCTGCCAGGATGTAAGACACTTTTGCCATTTTTTATTGCAGGTATGGTAACTCTTTGTAGGCTACGTCGATCGAATCCAAATTTTCTAAGCAGTAGAGCAGCTCATAAAATAAAGGAAACCATAGTGCGAGTTGGTGAGTTAGCAAAAGAAAGGAATTTAAATACCATCAACATTTTTACAGCTCTGCCTGTTGCTCTTTCCTAACTTTTTGTCTCCACCATGATTTGCAGGTATTTTTGCAGTGATTTCATTTTTGACAGTGTTTGCAACGTTTGCATGTCATGTTTATGAATATCTCAACCAGTACAAATGGGAAAAAAGTTACATGACGTTTATAAGGTAGGTAATGAATAGAATACAAGTATATAGATAACAGGCAAAATACTCTCATCATTGGTGCTCATTAAACCTTTCATTTTAAAGATGTATTGCAGACAGAGCATCAGATGGTAAAAAGTGGAACAGAGAGGACTGTTCAGTGAGTGAGCGTCCTGATCTGGGAATTATTGAGTTGGAACTGGCTTCTTTATTTGGAACTGGAATTGCTATGAGTAGCTGGACTTGGACCTCAAACACATTGCAGACCTGGCAAAAGTTATGGCACAGGTAAGTCTCTAAGAAAAGAATACATGTAGTTTTCAAAGGATGGTACAAATTAAAAGAAGCTTTATAAGTGAACAACATTACGAAAAACCTAAATTTGAAGACATTAATTTTAAAAACAGAGCTAATGCTTTAAACATTACGACTTCAACTATAATTTAAAGTACCTTTGCCCTGGGAAACAAATCAGTCATTTCATTTTACAGTCAGGGTCCTTGCTTGAAATACAAGATTTTCCTGTCAGTGTAAATGGACAAACTTAAACTAGTCCCAAGAGGACAAAAGAGAAGTACTCACAATGAGTGTAGAGAAACAGATAGATTGTCGCTGTTTCGTGTATTAAAAAGCCAAGGGAGTGGTGCAGTAAAAGAATAATAATAATAATAATAATAATAATAATAATAATAATAATAATAATAATAATAATAATAATTATTAAAGGAAATTAGATCATAGAGCAGTTTTAGAGTTTACTCTCACATTATTCTTTTAAAACAACAGAATAACACGAAGGAACAGACATCCTGAGTTAAGTCACTACAAGACAATACGGAGAATGAAGAACAGAATAGCGTGAGTAAAAAGGAACATGAAAAATCAAACAGTCACCTTTAAGTTACAAGCAATCAATGCAAAATACTGTGATTATATCACTTTGTTTTTTACTTCTTTATGTTACCTAGTATGCCCCCTCCGGTTGCTCAATTTTACAGCCTGTTTTTATGTTCTAATGTATTACTCATAATATAGAACATACACAATGATTGGTCAATTTAGCAGACTTCATTTAGCAGCACTGGGTGATTGACTGTAAGGTGTGCTTTTCTGCGTGCTTTGATTACCAAAACACATAAACATCCTATGAATGTGGTTTTTTCGGGCTGTATGAAAGTTACAACTCTTTGTTTTCTCCCCTTTATATTAAATAGGAAAAGGTCAGTTATCATTATGATACAGCAACAATAAATTCAAGTAACGACATGGTACTTTTGTGATAAACACTGTAACATACAATATGACCTGGAACTCAGTTAAACAAGAGGCATTTTACTCTACCCCAATCCACTAAGATTTGAAGTTAAAACAGGCCAATTTTAGTAGAGTGCATAGCATTCTGTGCACTAGTAATTGCACTGGCTAACAGCATTCCTTGGTTAGCATTAGCATGAAGAGAACACAGTATCTCCCACAAAAAAAAAAAGCAACATAAAAAAAATTAGTAATGTATTTTGCAGTAAACCCTTCTTAGGATAACATAGTGAATGCATAGTTTTTGTGTTTAATTAAGTGTATTTTGCACTGCCACAATACTACGTGTTAGATCCTAAACCCATTGCTTTAAAAATGGTTTCTTATTTTGCAGCCCAGCTGTGCTATATCCTGCTATACCAGATGCACAAATGGATATTGTAATTAAGGCAGAAGAGGCAATTCAAGCTCATGGATCAAAAAGAAAACAATGCTTGGACATGAATGAAGAGCCACTTAAACTTAAAAGCATTTCTGAATTGATCCCTCCAGAGAAAATTAGTTGATAGAGATGTATGTTGTGGTGGAAATTTGTTTTTGGGGGACTCTTGACTGTTATCTTACTTCTTCATTTCAACTGGATCAATGAAAAGAAGAAAGAACAGTCACAGAAAAACGTCAATGTCCTCCCAGAAATAGATTTTCACCACAACATAGTAGCAGTAGGTACCGGTATGTATACAGCATACTTACGGTACATATGCAAGATAAAATTTATTCTTCTTCTTTCAAATTAAAGTACACTGTATTTAATGTCTCTTACAACCAACTGTAAAAAAATGCTTATTGTTGTTCAAACATTCTATTAATAAAATCATTAAATGGCCATTTTTATACTAGAGAAATATACTGTAATGTGTCTGGAGGACTTTGGACAGTGTTTTTTAATGGGTCTTTCAGTTCGTCATTTACTTCATCCTGTATAAAGACAGTCCGTCTTTGAAGATACACTATGAATGATTTGGTTCGTCTAGACATACAGTATAATGTGTCTCTCACCCATCTTTATACAACCTTACACAGGATGAATTAAATGATGAACTAAAAGATACATGTCGTAAAAAAGGTTGCTGTTATTCATTGTGGTGAAGTACAATAATAATAAAGTATTCTTGTTTGTCTCACGATGTGGTCACTTGTGATGTAAATCGCGACATTTCGACTGCACACTGCTAGTCTTCATCAGGTGATGAGGCTTAGTTGTAGTTTTCAATCACAGTATCCTGTTTAAAAGGTGACGCGTAACCAGTCAACCTCATCGCCTGATGAAGACCAGGGCCATAAGGGAGAGTACAGTTTTTTCTACTGTAATATGCACCCTATAAATAAAGTTTTCTAAAGTGTTCTAAAGACTAGCAGTATGCAGTTGACATGTTGCGATCTACATCACAAGTGACCACACCATGAGACAAACGAGGATACATATTAAAAAATATATTTAAAAAACGCTGCTTAAAGTGGTCCAGAGGCATTACAGTACAGTGAAACCTGAATCTTTGAATAGTTCTAGAAAATGACTGTTGTGATGACAAAAGGATTACACTAAGCAACAACTGGCATCTTGATCAGTTGTAACCTGTGAAGACTGTATTAAATTAATTATCTGCTATAAATGTTTAGGTTTAGATTTATTAACAGTATCCTGTAGTTTTAAACTGTTAAAATTTTTACAACAAAAAATTGATGATAATGCCACCCAAATATCATTATTTATTGATTAATTTTCTGAGCCTTTTGAGGTCATTTCTTGGATTATGTATTCAAGCCAACCCTGTTTTGTGGTAAAAACAATACAAGGACCAAGATCAACAAGTAGGTAATTGTATCTTTAACAAATTAATGCAATGAGACATAGGAATATGAACAGTACTCTTTTCACCTTTAAGTTCATCATGGCCTCTTTTGTAATCAACTCCATGCTTCTCGATGACTATTGCACTGCAAATATAAAATGCTTCAAGCCCTGATCATTAGTTTGGAATTTACATTCTACATAAATTTCACATAGTTATTTGTTTTTCTTCGCCTTGAATATAACTCAACATTAATAGTTTTAATTTTAATATAAAAAGGGTTTTTTATTTGCTTCTCACAGTATAACTTTGCAATGAATACTGTAACCAAACTAAGATTTTTGTTTCATGAAGTTTAAATACACATACATTCCCAAGGGACAAAAAGAACTTACCTAACCTCCACTAGTGCTTCAGCTTAGACATACAGTTTGAAGTATTAATACAGGAATCAAAAATATCATTTACAGAAAGAATCCACATTTTACTTACAATTCAACTAGGATAATATTGTGTGATCATTTTTATAAACAAACCTTGCTTGTCTGCGATATTATTTGATGTCTAGGCTGGCCAAAAACTAAATTACATGTACTTACAGGTAAAACTCAAATGTAATTTCCTTAAATTTAATGACACTGATGAGTCAAGGATGTCTGCTTTTGCATTTCAATTAATAAATTAAATTACATGTAAATGCACAAGGTGATTGAAAAAGATCAAATGTTATTCTGACAGATGATGACTAAATTTCTCTGCAAAATTTCTGTTGGACTTTACAAGCAGATCTCTAGTTTCTTCCAGCCTTTTATGAACATTGACTACAGTATTAAGTACAGTGCTTGAGGAGTCTTTAAATACTCCTGAAAGCTTGGAAATTGAAGGCAGGGGACTGATGACAATACAGTCATCTTTATCTTCTGGTGAAACAGTTTTTGCTTCCTCTATTCCCTGTGTCTTTCCCAAATCACTGCAAGAAGATCCTTCATCAGATTTCTCTGAAATGAATGTCAAGTCATTTTGACTTGCTTCATCATCTTCAGAACCCCCTCTTGTTGTTGACTGTCCAGTTTCTGTAAACAGATTCCTGTTGCATTTGGTAGAATTGTGTTTTGAAACAGACTTGAGGTTAGCATTAAAGCCTCTGATTTCTCCATTGGACACTGGAGTAATACTCTTGCTGGTACCTGTATCTTTGTCAGCACAGGCATTAAAACCAGTGACAACAGTGCAATCAATTTGTCTTGGTGTTTTGTCTTTGCTTTGTACAAGCAACAGACTCTGAGTATCACAGGAACATTTCTTTTGACAGGCTTCCTCAAGTAACTTCATTTTGCTCTCAAGAAGCACAACTCTTGCAGACATTTCATTGTTTGACAACAACACAGAGTCAAGCTTTTCTTGCAGCTCCTGAACTTGTTGTCTAAGGACAAACACCTCAGCTTTAGTCTGAACACCAATGTTTGAAGGGGCAACACATTGAGCTTCAATTGAATTTAAATGCCTCACAACTTGTGTTTGTGGCAGGCCACTAATAGGTATACATGTAGGAACTGTGTCATGTTGAAATTGTGATTCCTTTTCACAACTTGAAAGAGGTAGAGTCTCACTCTGACTACCTTTAACAACTGGTGTAAGCATCAATTCAGGACTTGGCATGGGGGCTGTTGTCATGGAAACTGGACATGGAATTGTGGTCATCCCTACTTTAGTTCCCATATCTACAGGATAATAAGAGGGGAGGGGTGCTGAGTCAGGTATTGAATGGATACTTGCTGGAACAGAAATTGACATTGGACCAATTGGTTCACAAGACATTGAAGCTCTATCTGTTATCTCTTCTCTTCCTTCAGTTTCAGTATCATAAGGATATTTTTCCTCATCATCCCAAGTCATGGATTTTACATGTGACTGTCCCTGAGCATTTGATTCTTCCATATCTGCCACGTGAGCTGAGTGTTTTCTTGTAAACAGCATGGATCTCAAATCAGCATTTCTCAAAACTGGATTTTTAATAACAAAATGTTTCTCAACATTATTGGCAACAAAATTCTGTGGGGTAGATTTTTTTGCAACGTGGCTCGATGGTCTAAGTTGCTCACTGTCTTTTTTTCCGCAAGATGGATCTTCTGTTTCAGATGAAAGCTTCTCATTACCCTCAAAGTTGGAGTCCTTGTCAGCTACCATACGCGTTACCAGAGGTTCCCTCAATCCAAGTCCAGCTTCTATAGCTTTCTTATTACTCTGAAAGCTTCTCATGTCAGTACCAACTGGGAGAGGCCCAGGTAAGTAATAAGGCTTACACTGGTTGCTTTTACCTTTTACGTTTTCCTTATTTCCATCTTCTTCACAGATCACCTGTAGTTTTCCTCTCTTCTTTTCGGATCTGCTATTCTGGGGTCGAAGATCATTGTGTTTGCTTCTGAGAAGTTTCAAAATTGCACACACAGTTATGATTTTTCTTTCAGCAAACCCGATAGCGAGAAATTGTTCCTTAGTGACTTGGGGCTTATATCCAAATTCATCTCGAAGAATCTTGTAAACAGTTTCCAAAAAGCGTAGATCTGTCTTCCCATATAAGTCGTATTCTTTAGATGCGAAGTGCTGTGCAAGTGAAATTGAGTAGTCAAGAAAAACATGATGAAGTACAGGAAGAAAAGCTTTTGGGATGCCTTGAGCAACACTGTGTAGGTCAAGTTCACAATGTGGATAGTGAATTTGTTTTAACTCGAAAACCAGCTTACGAAGATTGTTTCTCAGATCCCCGGTAGCCATGGCCAAAAGAAGTATGAATGATCAAAAACACACCATGATGTATCTTTGAAATCGTTTCAAATCTTTAAAATACGTTGTGTTTGCCGCCATTTTGAACTTACGAATATGCAAAACATCAGCTGACTTACCCGGCAATAACGAATGCTGCATGTACATTGACACATTACGTCAAAACCAAGATGGCGGACATATCGATCAGAAATCCTCGTCGAAAGAAAGGAGCAAAATTTAACCCCAAAGAAGCCCCGTTTCCGGTGCCCATTCAGAGTATTACACACAAAGACTCTTGCAGTGATAGATGGTATTACTATACTGGTTATCTCAGGGATAACTGTGTGGTGATCGAAGATCTAGGAGACCTAACTTTCCTCTACAAGATGGTGAGCTTATTCAATCTATTTCATTTCCCGCTTATTTCCAATTTTTTACTTCAAATACATCATAAAAGGAATACCCAAAAGCAGTTATTTCCAATTTGCCATGAAAAAAGTATGTATATTTATTTTACTTCTTTGCAGGAAGTATCCTAAACATTCATGAAAGCTAACCTTAGGCCTAAAAACGTTTGTTTAGGCCTAAGGTTAGCTTTTATGAATGTTACAATACGCCTGCTTTGCAGGCTAATGTTCAAGGATACTGGTAAAGGATATTGGTAAAGCAATGACCGGTGACCTGTGTTTTGTACCAGACGACCTCGAGCTTATCAAGATTATCTCAGGCATTAAAGATATCTGTGATGCAATTTCAGGTGTATGACAACTGCAGACTGCCCACCAATTTTAGCTCTGATAAACTGTATTTACGTGTAAGCACCCATTTCAAACAGCGCTGATAAGGAGTATTATATTTACATGTATTACGTCTAAGCACCCATTTTAAAACGGTTGGCTTTCAATAACTGTGATTTAGGGTTAGTCTGCAATCTGCAAGGGTCAGACACCATGTAATTTCCGAAGTAACGGCGGAAATGTTCGTTGCCAGCTTTTTTAGAATCGGCGCATGATTTCCCAGAGGGTGTAACATGCAGGTTTCAGGTTAGAGTTGCAGGTCACCGTTTTACCTTAACTGAAACATCCCAAACCTTTACAAAAATGCTAAGCTTAGGCTTTAACAGTCAAGTTTGGGTTGTTCCAGCTATGGTGAAACAATGACCTGCAACGTGCAGCTTACAACCTCCACGTTATTCCCTCTGCCTGTTCCCTATTGATTGTGATGATCTGGATAAGTGTGTGTGTTTAGAGGCACAGTCTGTATATTAGCCTTGTCTGAGTCAACACTAAATTAATCCTGGCCATTGACGTTTAATTCTCTGATAGTGTGTCTAATCTGATTTGCAGGGTTTTTTTGGAAAAGGATTTCTTTCAAGAAGTAAACCTGAATATGAGATGATTTCGGACATTTCTCAGAAGGCTTTTTCTAAGTCCGAAAAATTGAGAAGATGTAAGTCAAAAAATAATGCATACTGGATGAATAATAGAGAAATAAATATTTTTACCTTTTTTGAAAGAGAAGATACATTAATTACATAAAATGCAAATGTAAGTAAGATCTATTAAATATAAGTATTTTAGCATTAGAGTGGTTATTATAAGTAGGGATAGTGTCTTGTGTAGTTGACTCAATCTTAATCATTTTTATGTTAACTGTAATCTCTTCTAGTACCCCCCAGAGAAAGGGAAATAAGGCAGTCAAAGTTCCGAATAATTAGAAAAGAGCGGTAAGAAAATGTGTTTCATTAATTGATTAGAGCATTAATTTTGAATTTAATCTTGCAATGCTGTTTCTTTAACAAGGAAAAAGTATTTTCGTTTATGTCTTTAGGTACAAAAATCACAAGCAATGGTTTGAACAAGCTAGTGGTAAATGTCTTGCTGGTTATGATCATGTTGTTCATGAAGACGTGGAAGAGAACACCAGCAAAGACCATACAAAACATGATAAACAGATAAATATTTGGTCAGAGTCTATGGGTGATGTTTCTGTTAAAGAATTCTCAAAGTACCACAAAAGAAAACGAGTTGACACTGCTGATAGTGATGGTGAATCTTGTGAGAGTCAACGTAAGTTAGGTGAAAAGGTTCACACTATAAGGGAAGAAGTCATACTACATTCAAGTGATGATGAGGACATCAAGATTACTCTTACAGATGATGATGACATTGAAGAATGCATTTCTAACAGAGAACTTGAGGAAGTCGTGCAAGATGTTGTAAGGAAAAGGTGTGTGACCAGTTAAAGGTATAAATGTAATTGTTTGCTTGTGTTCTTGTTTTGAAATTGCTCTGTTACTGGTAATATTCAAGAAATAGTGTGATTGGCTGGTTATGATTTTCTATCTGTACAAAATCAGGCATAGCTTGCAAGGTCCCTCTGGTGAGCAAGGGAATTATTGAAATTTATCCCTTTTGAAATTGTCAGGAATAAGCAGCAAGAGAAAAAGTAAGGGAATAGAAGTTGACATTATTTTGTTTCCTTTTTTTCCTTTCAACAGTAATCAACCCAAGCCTTGCACAGAAACTAAGGAACCTAAGGAAATCACACAGAAGACCAATATTGAGGGAAAAAATGATCCATACAAGGTTCATGAGCATCTGCAATTGACTTTAGAAGAGGTTTGTAAAATTACAGTAACAAACAAAGGGTAGTTAAATCCAAACTGAATCAGGAAACGTCTTTCAGCACATGAATTTCTCTTTTATTCCAACCTTTGGAAATAACACTGTGCTTTTTTATTGTGAAAAGAGCAAAATTAAATGTTACACTTATATAAAAGAATGTTGTACAATGTGATTCAAACTTTCAAGTCCTTTAACATGATTTCAACCCAAGTATCGCTTTGTCTCCCAACCTTTATAATTGTAAGTTTGCAAAAAGATTATTACTAGGGTTAGAGCACATAGAAAAATAAAATCAGCTGAGCTTGCAATCATTTTAACACATTTTTTTACCATTTTCTTTTGTGTAACATTTTAGGCATTTTTCTTAGCATATGGACTTGGGTGTCTGTCAGTTTTAAACATGGAAAAGGTGAGGAGCAAAATGGTAATGTTAATTTGCATACCACACATATCAGGGGTTAATCAATAGCTTCTGAAGTACCTAGATGCCTGGGCTAATCATTGTAAGCAGTGGTCACTCTTTTACATGGTTTTGCGTGAAAATCAAGGCAGAGTTGCTGGCGTTGAGAGGCAAATTTCTGACCCATACCTCCAGTGACCGGCCTCTAATGAAACCCCCGACATATATATCACATACTGTTTCACGATGATTTACAATACTCTGAGAGAAAGACCACCAACACCAGGGGTCTCCCCTTACTCTTCACAAACAGTGTATGGGTTCTTTAACATCCCATAGCATGTTGATTAACAGGAAGGGTTGTTAGACGGGGCCTACGATTTATTGTCCTCATCCAAGAAGACTTGAAAGTCTAACCATTTGCAGATGAATTACAAAGGCAACACTTTCTCACAGAATAGCTCATGCATTTTTAAGGCTACAATGGACACTTTAAGAAACATTTACATGAATGATCACAAATTCCATTTATTTAGAGGCCAATGTCATTAAGTGAAATGTGGTGCTCGTTCTGTGCTGCTAAACAAGACTTCATACCAAGCTATGTTACATATCATTACTTCAGATCTAAAGGATGGATTCCTAAAGTGGGCATCAAATATGGAGCTGACTGGGGTGAGATAACATACTAGAATAATGAAATTTTAAGTTACCCCTAGCTACAACTGAGCTTATTCTGTCAACCAGGTAAGGCTTTTCGTGTTGGCCATTTAACTAAATTCAGATGACAATCCGCCATACTCCCTAGAATAGGACCAAAACATCAAATTCTGGAATATTGAAATGATAATAGATGCATTGATCCAGTAGTTTGTCATGACAGGCTAAGGAATCAATGACAAAAATAAAAATAAATCCTAAATAATAACAGTATTTTTAATTAGTGAATGACATGGTCATCCTCTGAAGTAGTTCAAGGACTTATTACAGAAGTTTAAACTATGACTTTTCAATATTTATTACCATTAAATTTCAGTGCAGTGATGATAAAAATTTATTTTGAGAGAAAACAGAACCTTAATAGTTTTAAACCCTTTTACAGCTGCAGCTGCAATAATGATTTGGTTACTTTTTAGTTCTTTACAAAGAGGGCATGCCTTTCTATCACTCAAGGTGAGTGAAATCTGTTTTTCCATCCTTTATCTATATAATTTGTCCAAGCCACGAAGATGATTTTGTCAATCTGTGTAATAAAGAGTTAAGACTTTCTTGGTTACTGTTAATCCCTAATATCTGGCCTGGTACTAAGTGACTGCTTTCACGAAAGTTACATGTACATTAATTTTTGTTTTAGTTATTCAGTTATAGTTCAAATGGTTGAATCAGATCATTTGGATGTGGTGAAAAGCAATGCAAATTTGTTCTGTCGACAACTTACTTGGCCTCAGTTGTGTGGAGTGAATCGCGTCAGTGGGCATTCAGCCAAGGTACTCTTTGTGTTTCTAACGAAACTAATTTGTTAATAATCAGCTTCTAGATCCTTTTCTTTCATAAACATTCAGGCTTTAAGGTTAAGTTCAAATCTCAATCAGTGGTTTGTTTTTTGCTGCCATTAATTGGTTACAATCAGAGTTGTGATCAACTGATTTCAATCCACTTTGTTGGTTCTTCTTTTCGTAGTCCGCTTACCCTTCCAGGTTGATGCCAGTGAAAGATAAGTTAAGCATTAAAAAGATGATTTTTTCAGATGGTGAAAAATGGATACTCTG
Organism: Montipora capricornis; assembly: GCF_036669925.1. Taxonomy (NCBI): domain Eukaryota; kingdom Metazoa; phylum Cnidaria; class Anthozoa; order Scleractinia; family Acroporidae; genus Montipora; species Montipora capricornis. The sequence continues at coordinate 466,163 of NC_090896.1, read as the reverse complement.
GAAACATCTCATTTCTCCTTTGCAAAAGTCTAGTCTAATAACTTCCGGATAATATTGTTGTACTAGTTAATCTGGTATAGCAGGACAAAAACAATAATTATTAAAAACTACAGATACACTGTAGATCATTGGATAATGCAATTCTATATTTTTGATTGGCTATTATACCATGCTCTATAAATTTCAGTAAGTGTATGCATCAGTATTTTTTTGTTTTTACAAAATAAAGCAGGTAAGATTAATCCATAATTTTTGGACGCTTTCAATAAAACAACAATAATTGTCTTAATTAATAATTATTACTCCACTCTCACTTGTTGGATAATGAGATAATTATCGTTATTGTCAAGTGAACCTACTTACATTGTAAATGGCCTACTGTAGCAGCAGCCTCACACAAGTTTCCTATTGCCCAGTGGCAGAGCATCCGAATTAGCAACTGGTTTGACTCTAGGATTTCTTCTGTAGTGTCCCCTGAATCAGCATCGCAAAAAAAGGCATCTCTTCATCATTTCCTTTTACTGGGGTTAACATTTGCAATCTACTCTATCAAGATACAGTTTTGAACTAGTGTTTACATGTTTATGAAAGACAATAGTGTGATGCACAAATCACCAACTCTTTTCATTTCATTTTTCAGGAAGTGATGCTATGTTACGTCATTCGACCGACAGGTAAGACGAAGTAACAAAAAATATATATGAAATTTAACCATTTCAGTCCTGAGAGTGAGATGCAGACGTAATTACTAACTTTGTCTGAAAAGATTTTACTCATCAATGGGGCCCGCTTCCGAGATGAATGGGTGAACAAAATCGACATCCACCCAAAAGCTGTCCCCTTCAAGGGTGGACATCTCCTTCAGTATAAGCTATTGATATCTTACTTTTTGGGGATTCTAAAATGTACAAAATGTCTTGTATTTGATATGGAAAGTAAAAATCCTTTTTATAGTGTATTCTTTGATTACAGGAATGTCAGATAATGAGATGTCCTCACCAAAATGCATCACAAGTTTTAAAATACAGGTAAGTGTTGTGGTATTTTTAACCTAGTACCGTAGGTAATCCTTGGCTACGAACAATGAAGATACCATACACAGAAGATACATGTGACAATTTCTTGGTGTTAAATCATAACAGAACAATGTAAATCGGCTGTGATAATAATATTGCTCTGGGGCACAGTACATGTATTTATTATTCCACCATATTTGGTCAAGAGAACGCGCAAAATATGAGACGGTATTACACTGTAGAACAGAGCAAATACGGACGGAACTGGAGTTTTCGATGAACGAAATTGTTTTCAACATGATACAAAGCCCGAGAATTTAGCTTGTCATTGCTTGTCTCTCGTCATTTCGTTTATACAATCAAATAAAGGACGCAAGCGCCCTGAAGGACAGATGATGCATTTTTTTAGAAACATTCTTACCAAATAAAATTGAAGCAAAATAACACCTTTTTGTATAGTGGAATAATAAAGCTCTTATTCGACGGTTTAATAATAATACTCGCGGACATTTTGCTCATTGCTGGTATACTACGCAACTCACAAAATATCCACGTGTATTATAATTATGTTAAACCATTGAATAAGATGTATGTACATGTACAATTGAAATGCCAATATTACTTTTTTTTATTGTCGTAGGAAGTTGTGCTGAGAAGGTGGATTCCTGAAAGAGCAAGGGAACCAGAGAAAAACGAACCCCAGTATTGACAATTTACTGTAATAAGAACAGATATTCTATTTAACCCATTCACTCCTCAAGCAGCCTTGGATGCCCCCGGTTAACCAGCATCAGACAGAGTAAAATCTGTAGTCTCACTTCCAGGAGTCAATTGGTTAATCGTGGGACAAAAGAAAAATGAAATCTAAAAATTTCTTTTAGTTATTTAATTCAAAAGGATACAACGAAAAAGAAAATAAAATTGCACGAATGCAAAATGGTGACTTTTTTCTGTTGAGGGGGAAATGGTTTCATACAAGACCATCACATGACTACAACAAAGTTGCATTTTGCATAATGCTTTCAACTGAATGCTGATTAAAATGAAGCCATCAGTTTTGGTGGTAACTGTGCAAGGGTCTTTCTTTAGTTTCTTGACGAATCTCTCTTTCCTCTTCCATTATTTCTTCTCTGTCTGCTTGAGTTTCTCTTGTTTGTTCCTTATATATGGTTAAAAAAATAAAAATATACAGTGTATATTATTGATGTACCAGATGAAAAAAAACTTCCAGTTCCTGATCATCTACAACAATAATATTTAATTCATTTCTTTTGGAATCTGAATGGATAAATGGGACTCAGTTGTCAGAGGGGTAGATATCCAGCAGCCTTTCTAGTTGAAAGATTAAATTTTTAGAAGTGGATTATGGTTGGCCATTTGTTGCAAAATTCAACAGTCTAAAATTTATTGGTTCAACTTAAAAACAGGATATTTTCATTCAACTTCAACACAGGCTATGTTTATTCAACAACTATATTCATTCAACTTCAACACAGGCTATTTTTGTGCAGGAAGAATATTTATTCAACTTCAATGCACAAAGTTACGCTTTATGGAACGAATATATTTATTCAACTAAAAACATATTTAGCTATAAAAAAATGCGAAAAAACGTTTCTTAAAAGCATTTAAGAAATTTTGTAAAAACGGTTAAAAATACACGGCTAAAAAATACACAACGTTTCCACGTTCTCGGATGTCATTATAAAGTGAAAAAGAGACAGTGTGAATATTCTATAAATACAAGAAAAAACAATAGTTCATTAAGAAAAAAAGGTAACATAAAAATTTGCTACAAGCTAAACAAAGAGTTTAGCACTGATGGAGTCACTCTGAGTGTTAAGGCTAGGCCTCACTTCTTTGAATTTGGTAAACAAGGCAGTCAAATTTCCCATGGCATTTCTTAAGAACATGAAATTGGTCCTCATTAAGAAGATTTTTGTCACCGTTCGCTTCCAAAAGGTGTTTTACCAATAGCCAAATACTTGTGCTCAACAATGCGTTGATGAAGGTGTCGGGCTGTATAACCGACATAATCTGCATCAGACAGATTATTCAACTCTCCACAAGTTCCCAGACATTGATAAATTCTTATTAATGGTGAAGCAATAGGCCAAGCTTGATATATCAATATTCAGGCATGGCTAAGAGTTTTATGGTCAAATTTCACCCTCAGTTCCGTTTTCGTTGTCTCACAAGTCTCAAGGGGGGGAAGAGACCCTTTAGAAATTCAAACAACAATACAATACAATCGTAGAAAGGTGTCTGCTAGAGGTCAACTTTTGCCTCTAGACCATTGGCTCGAACACAAATAGGAAAACAGAAACGAGAGGAGTTTGCGTTTTGTCACTACATACCACCCAGCGGTCAAAAATGTTAAAATGTTTTTGGTAGAACAATGGAATATCATAGAAAATCAGCCTATCCTGAATTGGATCTACTAGCGCTTAACACCTCCAATAATATAATACAAATGGTGTAAATCCCTCAAAGACGCGCTTGTCACAGCAAAATTATAGTTTCTTTTAGGCTCCAACGCGATGCAACCAAAAAAACCACACTGAAGGATTCCATGCAGACCTGTCATAACTCTCTAGCTATAACGTTTAAGATGTTAACAATATCATCAAAATACTGGTTGAAGCGTTCTTCCTGGGCCGCCATGCTGCTTTTCAACATGCTGTTCCCAGGTCATGCACTTCTTTTTTAAGAAGGGGTAGCAGAGGGGTAGGGAGGTGGAGCTTTGTTGAATAAGAAATCATCGATGTCTGGGAACTTGCGAAGAGTTGAATAAATATGTTTTGTTGAATGAAAATATTTTTGTTGAAGTTACGGTAAATAATTATATTCGTTCCATAAAGCGTAACTTTGGGCGTCGAAGTTGAATAAATATTCTTCTTGCACAAAAATAGCCCGTGTTGAAGTTGAATGAATGTGAAGTCGTTGAATGAAAATATCCTGTGTTGAAGTTGAATCTATATAGATTGTTGCATACAAACTGATATATTGTTGAATTTTGCAACAAATGGCCAACCATAGTGGATCAAGTGTTACACGAAACATTACCAAAGCATAAAAAATTAATTTCTTAAGCAGAAAAAAACAGTACAAACGTTCAATTTCACACAAATGATTGTACCTGATCATCTTCTCCTTCACATTCATCAAACTTGTCATGCACCCACACAGGGCTTCGTGATCGACCTCTTGATCGACCTCTTAATCTGTCAGTCTTCTGCCGGCGAGGGACTTCCCTGTCATCATGCTAAAATAAATTTTACATTTATTACTTCTTGCAGTTCTAGCAACAATACTATTATAATACCAGCTTTATCACAGGCGAGAGAAAACAATACAAGTGATCCTCACACTTATCTGGACAATGCAAGCAATAATTGTCTCTTATAGACACAGGAAAAATTCAGGGATTCAAATCCATGACCTCTAGGATCACTTCTCTCTAGTTTTGTATATAAGCCACATTTCAAATTATAATTATACATGTACATGTTTACTTCAAGTGGGAGGCACGGTGGCCTCATGCTTAGTGCACTAGACTCTGGATCGAGTGGTCCGGGTTCGGGGCCTGGCCGGGGACATTGTGCTGAGTTCTTGGGCAAGACACTTTACTCTCACAGTGCCTCTCTCCACCCAGGTGTATAAATGGGTACCGGCGTAATGCTGGGGGTAAGCCTGCGATGGACTAGCATCCCATCCAGTGGGGAGCATAAATACTCCTAGTCGCTTCATGCTATGGAAACCGGAGATAAGAGCCGGCCTGATGGGCCTTCTGGCTTGTAAGCAGTGACATTTACTTCAAACCCAAATAGATTATTAACTTTAATATGCTAGACGTCTTTACTTAATTCAGCATTGAGGTTCTCTGCTGCAGAAAGGGTTGGATTTTGGTGTAACCCTCAAGGATCCCAATAACCGCTTCTCGATAAGGAAGAGACTGAAAAACTCTGTTCTCCAAAAGTCCGAGTGTCCTGAGCTTAACATCACAAGAAACATGTTTTTGAAGGCCACATCTTGTGGATAGAAAGAGAAATTTTTCAATGAAGCCTCTGTAGTCTGCCAGACCTTTTACATCAAACTTTACTGCAAAGCAAAACAAATTGACTATCTGGGTCCATACATTTACTTATTTTAATGGTTAGAACAACCTTTTATTATTATAATTATTTTTTGAGTAAACACTTACCATGAAGTATCGTTTCCCTCGTGGTACATCCTGTGGATTTACATCAATCTCAATCATCCTTTGGTCCCTAAATACACCCCCTTGTTGACCTCCTCCTCTACCTCTGATAGGCCCTGGGTCCAAACGATCAAAAACTGTACGCCTTTGTGCATTCATTGCTGCAGGAGGACTTCTTCCTTGTCTTGCTGCAATTAATGTTAATAAATTAATTTAATACCTTCTTTTAATCTTTTTTCCATAGAAGCAGGGATGGCGCAGTGAAGAGAGCACTTGCCTCCCACCAATGTTGCCCTGGCTTGATTCCAGACTCGGTATCATAGGTGGGTTGAGTTTGTTGGTTCTCTACTCTGCTTTGGGAGGTTTTTCTTCAGTTACTCCGGTTTTCCTCTCTCCTCAAAAACCAACCACTGATTTGATACAGTGTGTTGATTTGATTTCTGCAGTGTCACCCCATTTAATGCCTCAGCACTAAAATAATACACTTGACACTTGAATAAAGTTCATAGCAGTATTGTACTTCTAGATGCTGAGCTTACTAAAGAACATAGGGCATATTTAACGTAACCTATGCTCCTTCAGGGATTATAACTTTCTATAATATTTATACTACATGTAAGTGCAAAATAGTAGAAACCTACCAACATTAATTGAAACCGGGTCATATGCCTGTTAAACAACATCGTCGCTCTTTGGAGGTTGGGTGCCCAAAACATCCTGGAGCTTCCACCATTGGCAGCCAGCTCCAAGATGGAGACTGCACCGATGGTTGGCAAAACCTGACAACCCAGCCATGAGCCCCCACGCCCCCAAGAAGAACAGCCACCCGTCACACTGATACACAGTGAAAAGCAGAGGGTGGGGAGGGAGGAAAAAAAACCGCCAAACGCTCCACACACAATGCTCCTACTTCCCGCCACACTGATAAATAAGCGATACAGCCCAAAGCACGAAGTATTCCTCGCATGCGCAAGTATACTAAAACCACTGACCAATTGGCTGCCGTCGCTCCTAGTTGTTTACTTGGTTAAAACTTCATAAAAAACTAATTTAAAAACTACGTCCTAACATTTGCTAGAAAGACTGGCAGCTGGTTACTACCGTCTTACAGTCAATTAGGCAGCAACCTTGAATGTCCGAGCGATGTGGAGCGTACTTGAAATGAAGAGTCACTCGTGTCATCGATGCGAAGGACAAGTTGGCGAATGCATATGTACTGAAGAGATTTTATGCTGAAGCCAGAAAAAAGAATGGTGAGCTTTACACCAAAGCTTCACTTGTCGGGATACGCTTTGAAAACTGTGAAATTCTTCAGCTTTGTTGATGCCTAGTGTTATTGAACGTTTGACTGTAAGTACTATTTAAAGTCTACAATTATAATTATGCTGAGAAGGAAACCAATAATTGATCTGTGCCATTACTCGACTCTGCAAGGCAGTGTGGGCTTACAGCTTCTCGGAAATGAAAACAAAAAACAAACTCTGTGATGGAATGATAAAACAATTATTGACCTCGGTTATCGCAAAATATCATGATTTGTCAGTGTCTCGCAGATCAATTATTTGCCGAAGCCAAAGGCTGAAAATTGCCAAATTGATCTCACGATATTTTGCTCAACCTCGTCCAATAATTGTTAATTATGTGCACTTTACTGTGGATTATGGTCCGAGTCATGGTGGTTTCGCGGTTATCAACCGTGCCTCTCACCTCTGCGACCAGGGACCACCTCTGGCCTCGAGGTCATACGTGGGCTGAGTTTCAGTCGATCTCAATCTGACTCTGAGGGTTTTCTCCAGGTACTCTGGTTTTCCTCCCTCATCAAAATAGACTCTCAGTCAATTATACCTGGCTGCAGGCAGATACCTTCAAAAGGGATCACCTCTGGTATCCTTCCCTTTCATTGAATTAAATGAATAAAGTTGCTATTATTACCATCCTGCTAAACCTATACATTTTAATTAAATTTTTAAAATCTTTAACTTAAATGTTTGTTAAATACTTACAAAATCTTTCTCGTCTCTGCTTTAATCTATCAGTTTCATCTTCCTTTCCATCCTTACTTTCATCATGGTCTACTCTCCTCCTATTCCGCGGTCCAAGTCGTTCAGTTATTCTCTCTCGTCTTCCTTCCCGGTTTTCATCACGGTCCATGTACAGTCTACTTGACCTTCTGTCAGAGTCTGGAACATTATCAGGAGATCGTTGTCTGTTACGCCGTTCTCTTCTGGGTTCTGGAGAACTCCTTCATTAAAAGAGTTTTAAAAATAAGTCAGCTCCTTGCAACCTTATTAGCAGCAAAGTTGATTCAAGCATCTTGCACCTTTGTTACAACACATTTTTGCAAGTTGTAACAAATTTGTGTTAAAGTATTAGTTTGTTTCTACTGTGATCTGGTTTGATTAACTTTCCAGACCTACATGTAGAACGATCCTCAACTGATTACCAGTTAACTCTGTATACTCTGCTTCCACACAAACGACAACATATTAAGACCAGGTTGTCACTATTATGCCATAAACTGTCGCTTATTAGCAAATATCAAGTTGACCATTTTACATTAATCGTATTTCATCACATGAAGAAGGTCCTGCCTATCCAATACAATTTTCTCTCTTTTCAACTTCAACAGTCACTGTGACTATCAGTATTAGTTCACTTGACAAGAAGATATCTATTCTCTTTATGATTTCCTTACTCCCTTTGGGTACAAGGTCAGTGTACTGTCTATGAACAGTATCTCTTATTCACCATGCATCTTTCACTCTTTCTACAGCTGTAAGTAATAGATAAAATACATGTAGGAGCGGGAGACCTTTATGGGCATTTAAAACGGCGAGCCACAGGCGAGCCGTTTTAAAGCCCATAAAGGTCGGATGCGAATATTTTATCTTACTTGTGAAATAAAACAATAGAATGTGTTTGTCATGTTAATCACGTGGGCGTGGAGCTCTCCCATAGGAGTTTGGAAATACTCAGCACTGAATTAGGCAATTCACTTTCATAGAGCTTTTGTAGTAGAAACATGGCTGGTCGGTTTTGCTCTTCAAAGGGTAAAAAAGAAGAGACCAGTTTTGTGTCGGAAGCCACTCCGAGGGCAACACAATACAACACTAAATGGGGCAGAAAAGTCTTGGAGGAATGGTAGCAGCGACAGCAAAATAAATGTGCAATGTCAGATCTTGTTGGAGTGGTCGGTCTCAAATGCGAAGATGTTCAAAATCTGACCGTTTCACTAAAGCACGTGTCGCCAAATACGCTATACTTTTGGTTGCGCAAGTTCGCTTGTGAAGTGGGCAATCAAAATGGAGAGCGTTATCCGCCCAATTCGCCTTATTTTGTTAATTTGTGCGGTTAACTGTCATTTGTGTGAGACTGGAAGAGAGGATGCATTAAATGTTCTCAACAAGGCTGACAAGAGACAAGTAAATTGTTACGCAATAGTTGTGATTGAAATGTCAAACTTGTGATTGATTAATAAACGTTGTACAAATTTACAGGACTCATCTTTATTAAAGTTAAGCATACTAATTAGGTGAGCCAGAGATCTTTATAAAAGTTAATCCTATTGATAATTCAACTAATTAAAAATTCATGAACCCCAGCCTTTCCCTGCTATCTATTCAATCCCTGCCCGTGCTTTCAGACAGTTGAACTTTATCGAGATTTACAAAGCAACACATGTGACCTGAATAGTGCGTTTCTGTTGGCTGTCATCCTTATGCATCATATTAATGAATTTTACAACTATAAATAATGAACTCAAAGACTATTTTCCTGTCACAATAATTATTATGTTCCCTTTACTCTCTCGTTGTTCCACCTTAGGCAATTCCCCCCCCCCCCAATCCACTTTGCTCTTATAATAATATTAATTACTAATGTAAAGATTTGACCACAATCAAATCATTGCTTCCTTTCCCATCTTTGTTCACCTCAATGAATGTCTGAATATTATGATGGGTATGTGTGCATGTGTGCGTAACGGTCAGACATACTTTTTGAAGCTCCGCTTAAAGCCTTCAAAAAAGTCAATTTAGGTAACTACTATATTAATCATTCTAGGCTCAATCATCATAAAAACTCTTTTCCATCGTTGGTGCTAAAATTTGGAACAGCATTCCCGAAAGCTATCGAAGACTACCAAAGCACATATTCAAAAAGAAAATTCAGGCATTACTATTTGTAACTTAAGAAACTCTGGACAGTTCTGCTGACACTAGCACTCTTATCTCTGAAATAAAAAAGGCATCTTAATTATAATTCAATCATAAATTATTATATTTTTCGTCACTTTTTATTACTTTTTTCCTCTTTTGGCAAATTATGTATTCAAAATCGACTTTTTTAACGCCTCCAATTAGTAATTCGCGTTTGTATGTCCTTAACACCGCCTGCCTAGATTAGCTCGCTATTTGCAAGTGGTGTTTATTGTAAGTAATTTTCTGGAAGACTTAATAAACTTGAACTTGAACTTGAACTTGATAGCTTTGATGGCCTCTTTACTCGTCACAATTAAAAAACACCAAAAATCCAACTTTGGTTCAGCAAAATAGAATTACAATATTTTTCAAACAGCCTTTACATTATACTGAATATGAGATGGAACTTTAGATGTAGCTGTATTGCATTAAAAAAGTATATACCGTATTTACTCGTGTATAAGTCGAACTTGTGTATTACTCAACCCCCCATTTTCAAGGTCAAATATCGGATTTTTCATCATTTCTGGTAAGAGAAATAAAATTTACACCAACAGAAATTTCCCAAAACGTCAATCTTTTCTTCCTGAGAATGTATTAAAAACATGGTGAATTAAAAAAAGCACAGGTGTAATCGTATGCTGTGAAGTTTATCAAGATCATCACGATTTAAGCACAGACGAGCTCTTCGATTTACTAGAGAAGTATTTTACAATATTTGGGAGTAAACCAACCTATTTGTATAGGTAAAGGCATGGGGCCGAGTACTATTAAGTATTAATTGCACAAGTGTTTTGGAAATTTTCCAAAATTGCCCGAGTCGCGAAACAACGAGGGCAATTTGGAAAATTTCCACTCATGCGATTACTTGTTTATCAATAAAGGGCAAAATTTATACGTTGCTATGCAACGGATTAACCAATCATTGACAGGTAATCAAGTCCTCTCTTGATTACCAAAAATGCCCTCGATTAAGAAAAAATGCCCTCTGTCTCAGCCAATCAGCGCTCAGTAATTTTGCCCTTTATTGATAAGGGAGTAAACCAACCTTGATCTCGATGTTGAGTTTGAAAGGAGATTTAGATAAGAAGACCAAAGGAATGCCGAAGAGCTTCGAAAGATCGTTCGATGAAACCACCAACTTGGAAAACCTGGCAAGCTACAGTAATTGTTTGATGAAAATGGAAGTTCAGTGCCCTAAACAGTCATTAATGAAACTGTTCCTAAAAGCTGTGTATTGCCTTATTTATCCCGCTTTAATTGCCTAATAGACTTAAATGCTCTCCATGAAAACCAGTGCAAATTGAAAATATATCAACAAAATATCGTTGGCAATCAAAATTGTTTATCACGCATGTGATATTACTTTTTTACTTTTCTAATTTCACAGCTTCTTTCTTTGTTTAGTTGAAAATAAAAACATTCATCAACTGGAAAATAAACTCAAAACAAAAGAATCAAAATGTGAAATAGCAGGCTTTAAAGTAATTCACACACAAAAACTGATGCCGACATGTTCATTTCATGGTACCACTGCCGCCGCATAATTAATATGACGCACATAAGAGGTGATTGTCGGCAAGCGTGTAAACAAACATTCACGGACAAAATTTAAAACACGAGAATATTCGGCGTATCAGTAAAATATTCCTAGCAAGCACAGCCTTGAGGTAGAGAGTATTTTCCCATTTCAAGCGATTTCTTAGAGTCAATAGATCCTAAGATATTGATTTTTTTAGAACGGATTTTTACAAGAAGTATCGTTCAATGGAAGATCAAAAACAATAGGTGTGAAAACTTACCAATTTCATGCTAAAGGATATTTTAACAAAAACAATGGATGAAGTTTTTATTTGATTCAAAACGTTATAAAAAGGTAATTGACTGAATGAGAAATACCCGCTTCAATCATTTACGATAAGTGTAGCCACAAACAATTTTGAGTCAAAATGCCCAGTGTTAAATGTGGCCATCAGAGATTTTTTTACGTCGGCTTTGGAAAAACCTATACTTGTACGGGTTATGCACAGCCACAAGGCCTCATCATCACTCCAACTTTGTGAGTTCACGAATTTCCTTTGTTTTGGGGTGTGGGTTATCTGTTGAAATTTTTTTTCTTGTTATTGCAAAAAATGACCGATGCGGGTAACCTACCGCGCGGGTAATCGCCCGGAAATTACGGTAATTTGTTGGACTCCTTGGTCAGGTCTTTGTGTATGCCTCGTGTATAAGTCGAGGGCGATTTTTTGGGCTGATTTTTTGGTCGTAAAAGGTCGACTTATACATGAGTAAATACGGTAATAATAATAATAATAATAATGATATTTACCATGGACTGCTAGCAGTCCCTTGTCACACAAGCGAACCCAATGAACGTGAGAATTATTCGTCCCTCACTTGCGTGACGAAAACGGGCGGTTCGACTGATTTAGAATGGACTGCTAGCAGTCTATGCTTACAGATATTTTCCATGATGCCGTATCCTGGAACACAAGTTTATGACCCAGTACTCTGCATGGTTAAATTCAAATGGACCCAGTTCTCTGCACGATCAAAGGGGTCATCAAATTCAAATGTTCACAGCGTGGGGCAAGCTTTTTGATCAAATTTCCCAGAAAGGGGACAACAGAACTGTTCGAATGCTGCACATTTGCCCTACCCCTCCCCCTTTCCCCCATCTAAACATTGAAACTTGCATTATTGTCCGGAGCAATTCTAGAATACCGGCCGTTCACTTCAGTCTTAAATAGACTACCTTCCGTGAATGAATAAGAATATTAATAACGAGAAAGAGTGAGATGAACTGCCATAAGGCCACTGAAAATATACAGTATACTTGTTTCAAAAGTGGCCTTGTATTCGGTAGTTCAGCCAAAACAGGTTAGGTTTTTGCATCTGCTCACGACTTTGATAGTGGGATTTATTTGTAGCGACCATTAAATATCGAACTCAAGCTGAAATTGTGGCCTGATTGGCGGGGTGCAAGGCAGTCTACTTTCGTAAAAGAAAAAAAATTCGTGTTCTTACCGCTTCTCTCGAACCTTTTGGAAGCTTTTGGAAACCACAACAGCTGAACTGATCCGCTTCCTATCGCTTCGTTCGCTTGTGATCTCTCTTGATCTGTCGGGCATGATGGCGTCTGGATGGCGTTAGCAGGTCTCCATATCATACCCTTACATGAAGCTTGCCTCACATCCACAGACAGCCACTGACCAACATCAATGGGGTTGGGTGACCTGCGGGTTTTGCACGGATTACGGTGCTGGGAAAGAAGGCCAGAGGGGTACATTGTTGAGGAAGGGTTCTTTATGAAGGCCCGTTCTGGTCAAAATGGTGGATATAGTTTTTACCTGTGCATGAATTAATTTTACACGTTGATAGAATTAATATTTTGCATTTCTAAAACATTTTGTTAAACCACCAAATTAATTTTACCATACCTATTAATTATATTTTTAGAAGACTTATATTTTGTGTGTTTAGAATTAATTTTGTGTGTGTTTGCAATTAATTTTGTGTATGTTTGCAATTAATTTTGTGTGTGTTTGGAATTAATTTTGTGTGTGTTTGCAATTAATTTTGTGTATGTTTGCAATTAATTTTGTGTGTGTTCGGAATTAATTTTGTGTGTTTCTCAAAATTCCTTTACCCATAACACCTTGCGGTAGTTCTCTACCATGTGGTGCCAAACAAAGATGGCGACTTCCGAACAAGTGAAAGAAATCGCACAAGCTGCAATAGACAGTATTAATCAGCTGACCTCGTTAATTGCGCACGAACGTCAACCAACAACATCGGAGACGACTTTCCTTCGCCAAACCCAGCCAACTAATAGCGCACTAACAGAATTGCAGAGGAGGTTTCCGACAGTTTCAAGAGGAAGATACAGAAGAACTTCTGATTCTAGTTCGCGGCCGTATCCAGTCGTTCCGAATGTAAGGCGTCCTGCTGGTCGACCGTTGGCATCTGAGATAGTTTCAAAGGATGTTATGATACTAGAAATGGGAAGAGAGAAAATACCGACGAAAGCAGAAAAGCTTGATTTAGAGAGAAGTGGACGAATTATATCAGGCGTGGACATTGATAGAAAGTGGGATGCTAAAAAACTTCAGCAAGAGTTAGCGAAATTATTGACAGGTGAAATGGAGGGCTTGTATTTCGAAATAGTAAAGAACTCTGGTGGTACTTTGCTAAGACCGAACATCCAGGCAGGAAAAGAGATTGATTCAAAGCTGCTGCTGAAATCGATTGCTCCATCTGGTTGGATCTATGTAAGACTCCTGGAGGAACTGCCATCCATGATTGATCCCAGTGATAAACAACTAGAAGTTCCTGTGTTTGAAGTCCCTGAATCTGACATGCTGTCAAGTGATGCTAGTGGTAGAGACGACTTGTTTTGTAATATCATGGATTTGACAAAAGATTCTGATGCGAGTGTCCCATTGTCTCGACATATGTCAGACACCAATGCTGATGCTAATACAAATGCAGGATCAGTGTTCAGTGCAAGTAAGAGTCAGCCACCCTCGAGTTCATTTGATATCCAGTCAGTAATCAAAGGTGCTAAAGATCAGGGTTTGACTGACCCTGTAGAAGTGCTTAAATTTCTGCAAAAAGAGATTGTAACTGGCCGAGCCTTAGAAGTTACAAGTTGCGAAGAAACCATTGAGGGAGAAACAAATTACATTACTGTTGACAGGGCAAATATATTAGAAACAACAATCAGTGAACTAGAATACATTACAAATTATAGACCGACATTTCAGGTGGACTTCATGGGAGAAGAATGTGTAGATCAGGGTGGGCCACGTAAGGAATGGATAAGACTAATGAATCAAGCTATTAAAGAAAAGTACTTCGACCATGGCTTGAGGCCATTATTAGCACAAGATTACTACTTTGTTGGAGTGATGATGGCAGTTGCCATGCTTCAAAATGGGCAATTGCCTGTATTTGTGGAGGAGAGCACTCTGCAGCAAATTGTTTCTTTGGGAGACTGTTTTGACCCTTGTGTTCGTCAAATTAGGCACGGACTAGAAGAGCTTGGAATGCTGTCAGCTCTTCAGGAACTGCCAATGTTGGTTCATCTCCTGAGACCCCAAGCAAGGGGCAAGTTGAGTGTACAAATGTTACTTCACATTTTGACGCCTAACTTTTCAGAGGAGGGTTCAAATACCCTGAAAAAGGAAAAAGAAGTTTATCAACTCTTTGTCAAGTATGTTCGAGAAGTGGCAGCTTCTAGGAGGGTGTGTGGGCAGACTACGCTTGATTTGAGTCACATACTTCAGTTTGCAACTGGTACTGCAGAGGAGCCTGTCCTTGGTTTCAGCCTTGCACCATCACTGGAGTTTATACTACCCACGGAAATCGTGAAAGTTGCAAGTCAGGAAGGACTCAATGATGAGCAGAAGAAAGAAGAGAGTGATAAGCAGCAGGAAGAACAAAGGGAAGAGCAGCACCCACCTGTGGAGGGCGGCTTCCTCCCTTTAGCTCATACCTGTACCAACTTGCTTGAGCTTCCAAGGCCAACTGAGGAAGTTCCTCTGCCTCCTATGGATAGATTATTTGCTCTCTATGACTTGGCATTCTCACAGTGTTACTTTGGCAAGAAGTAAATGGCCCGCAGTCTATGGCCAATGTTGCTATTTTTGACTTTGGTCTTAATGGGTTTTTTGAAAAGTGTAAGAAGGTACAATTTTGTGATGTCCATTTCCTAATTATTGTCTAGACTCTGTTGCATTTGAGAAAAGTGAACTTTGGTATGTAGCATGTTGCTCAGAAGCTTTTATTTCAATAATCTCATTGGTTAAGATGATAGATTATTGATTCAAGTTGACATTTTAGTAAGATTTAATGTATCAGGTAATATAATTTTCTGCAGATGGATGCAAATTTAATTGGTGGGTCAGAAAATACATAAAGCTAAGGTTCCATCAATGTTTTTCTCAATTGCAGACTGTCAAAATTCCCCATTGTCATCAATATTTTGAACTTGACAATGTTGCCACACAATAAATTTAAGTCGAAGCAAGCTTAATTTCAGTTTTAAGTTCTATACGTCCATATATATTGATGGGTTTATATATATGCACTGTTGTGTTTCTTGTTGCCAGTTTGAGTTGTTAGGTTTGATTGACCTCAGTGCAATAATTACTCAAGCTGAATGATGTTATTCATTTTATGTTGCTGTTAATAAAAGTAAAGAACTAAATTAATGCAATAAATCTGTTCTGAGTTCTCTATGACCGATACTGTTATAATTTATGGATGAACGCAATGATCTATCAAAGTCAATTGAACAGAGTACCACTCTATTTTATTGAAATCTGTACCAGGAAAACCTGTGACTAGGGATAATTAAACTTAATATTCCAATGATATATAGATCTATTGTCTATTGTATCTATGATTCATAGATCTATCTATGAACGATGTTCATAGCAAAAAAGGAGAAAGATATTAACAAAGTGAGGCATTTTAATACAGGATACAACTTGATTTGAAACTCTTGTTTGTTGTCAATGAAATTCATGTTTGGCTAGTTTGCACACAAAAAACTGCATCGCCTTTGTCACGAACAGTCAGGCCTAACAATTCTTATATAACGTTTGGTCACAAAGTTTTGGATTTGTTTGTATAGATACTATTTGATTTCAACTTGATTTTCCGGTTTTTATATTATGATAAAATTACTTGTATATATTTTCATGACACGTGTAATTTTAGAGCGGATATGTTTTTTCCATAAATCAAAAAACGGATGCACAAATTTACGACTGTAGTTACGAGTTCTTAACAGCCTTTGTGGCAGATCAAATGGTTAATCCATTCAACCACAGGTAACCTCCTTCCGACTGCTTTCCTTTAGCAACCCTATTAGGGATAAACCTTTCTATTGGGGGCAGGCAGGAAGGCAATTACCCCCCTCCCCCCTAAAAAAAATTGTGAACAGCAAAACATCTTCCACATCAAAATAATGTTTCAGTTTTAATGATCAAGTACAGAAGTAAAGGGAGAAACTGGTGAATTTGTTGCCCAGAATATCTGCTACTATGGCTGAGAAAAAATTTTATCATAGTGGCACTGTTTGGTTCTTCCTTTTAGGCCTCAAGAGACTTCACTCGAGGTCAGAAGCATGTTAATGATATCAATACATTGCAGGAAGAGATCTTTTCCGCCATTTCCATCATCTGACAAAGGATCTGGTAGTTGTGCAAGCTGTTCATCTGAAAGGCTGATTAATGGTGGTGAAATATCTACCTGGTAATCTTCATCTTCTACTGTTTGCACACCATTAGGATCTACTCCAAAGTGATCAATTTCAGCCTCACTTAACGCAGTATGTCCAGAATGTAAGTTCTCTAGCATACCCTTCTCCCACATTTGAAGTGGTGACAGGTTCCTTTCGGTTGACACTGGCCGATTATTCATTTGCCTGACAAGCTCCCTTAGAGAATTTTCTATTCTTGGAATGTAGACATAGTGTAGGCTGAAAATATGCAGATCATTAAGGACATCCAAGTTGCCTTCATCTTCCAACTGCAGAAAAATGCGGACATAGAAAACTAACACCCCTGAATAAACATCGCGATGTGTTCTCTCGACCCTGGAGTTATGGACAGACGATCCAGTGATAATGCTGCCTCTTCCTGGTCCGCGATGTTGTATCATATGAGCAGCAACAAGATAATTCTCCATACCATAGTCTGAACGCACTCGTGAGGGTAATCCCCATCTCTGCACTGCATTGTGAAATAAAGAAAACACTGTTTCTGCTTTGTTATTGTCGCGACAAGCAGCATACAAAATTAACCTGGTCTTCCCATCAATGCAGACATGTGTTATCAGTTTATACCTGATTAATTTGTGTCCTGTATCTATGTGCCATAGGCTATTGGGGGTTGGTACATAATACTTTCTACGATGAATGGTCATTCTCCAGCGTAAGGCAGTTCCAACAGGATCAACACGTCGTAAACATTCAGTGACTCTCCATCTCTGAACGTTCAAGCCTCTACTCCTTAGTGCACCTATAAATCGTCTTCTTCCAATGTTAGGAGTTAGAATTCCTGTTGTTGGACTGCCAGTTATACCTCTGTACATTTCATCCAATTCATCGTCTGATATTTCTGAGTAGGCAGAGTCACTCAAACCAAATTCTTTACGTCGCCGCTGAAGGGTTGAAATACTAACCTGGAGAATGCCAGCAATTGCTTCCCAAGAAAAATAAAGTGATCGTAAATGCTCCACTTGGTCTTTGGTTATTTCATAGCGTTTACGACCTCGTCCTGGCTGTGCAAGATTCAGCGGAGCAGAATAAGATACCTCCAGTGCATCGTAAAAATCTGCATTGTCACGGCTTTCAATCTGACTTGACAATAAGGCGATTAACTGTGTTAATGAATGGTTCATATTCTGAACGGGGGCTTGAAGTGCAGATGAAGGGATACCAGTTACATTTGTAACACCGCCGGCTAAATCATTCATTAGAAAAGACAAGGTACCCGATGCATCCAGTAATCGATACCTTGTTTCAACTAGAATGTCTGTCTCCAACTCTTGTTCGCCAATATTAGCCAAAATATTGAGAACGCTTTTAAGATTCTGGAGAAACAGTGCGAACCCACGTTCATTTCTTTCTCGTAACACCACTCGACGTGACCTTTGTTGACGAGCCGCCATGTTGTTAGCACATGGCCGAGAACACTGCCGCAAAGACGTATGGGACAAGAAACACACAAAATTAATTCCGAACACACACAAAATTAATTCCAAACACACACAAAATTAATTCCAAACACACACAAAATTAATTCCAAACACACACAAAATTAATTCCAAACACACACAAAATTAATTCCAAACACACACAAAATTAATTGCAAACATACACAAAATTAATTGCAAACACACACAAAATTAATTCCAAACACACAAAATATAAGTCTTCTAAAAATATAATTAATAGGTATGGTAAAATTAATTTGGCGGTTAAACAAAATGTTTTAGAAATGCAAAATATTAATTCTATCAACATGTAAAATTAATTCATGCACAGGTAAAAACTATATCCACCATTTTGACCAGAACGGGCCTTCATAGTTCTTTGCAAGAGGACAAGTCGAGCCCCAGGTTCGGGAGGCTACAGTTGAATTCTCCGAGATAATGTTTATTATTATACATCAGACTCACTATGAAAAATCTGATTGGTCGAGAGCATTCAATCAATTCACAATAGCTTGTGAACTTGACATGATAAATGTAATATCTGCTGCAGATATTACAATTATCATGTCAAGTTCAACGTCTGCCTGGTTACTAAGCCCCTTGGAGTGTTCTCCTCAGAAACAAAATGGCTGAACGCTGCTGTTTCTGAGGATGAATTATGTGAAAAATGTGTAATAAAACAATTATTGAATTCGGTTTTCGCATGACATCATGAATTATCAAAACCTTGTGTCTGTGTTATCTGCCTCAGCCTTCGGCTTCGGCAGATAACACAGACCTCGGTTTTGATAATTCATGATATCATGCTCAACCTCATCCAATAATTGTTTAATATTTGGACACTTCGATAGACTATAAAAGGCTTTATTGCGTCAAGAATTACGCATCAGTAGGAAAACTGGAAAAAAAAATAAAGAAGATTGAAAGAAAAATAAAAACAGGCGCGCTATCAACTTTCGGCTGTGTCGAAAAGTGGGACGGGGACAGGGGACGTGGGGACTCGGGGACGTGGCAGCGAAATTCAAAAATTCTCGTTAGGGTTAGGGTTTATTCTCGAAAAGTCAATCTCGCCACCCGTCACAGAGCTCGACTGTGAAACAAAGCAGAAGACCTAATGGTCCATTGCTGACATTGCAACTGAAATTTCACGTTGCAGCGTTTGTTGTTGTTGTTGTGCAAAGACTTGACCCTTTTGACTTCTTCTCTGTAACTGAAGTTTAAATATCGTGCCAATGTCCTTGTTGGCGGCATTTTGACTGCATCTTTCCTGGCGCTTGTTCAATTTGTTACCTCCGATGAAAAATTCGGGTTGTCGAAAATGTTTGTCTTCACAGGGCCATAAGCCCCCCGGGAAGGGGATACGAGATATATAGGTATGTGCCGCTGTGAAGGGTATGGTTTTCAAGCAGTTTGCTCTTGGATAGGGTACATAAATACGAGCGTGTGTGTCTAGAATAGTGTATAATTTTTCACGGAACTGACCAGTTGGGGAATTGTAAAATGATCTGAGAAATAGTCATACCAACGTTTCGTTCATGTTGTCTATGTCGAACAGTTACAAAATAATAAAATTTTAAAATAATAAAAGCTGCTGTCCTCGGGTGCAGCGTTTAAATTAAGCTACATTGGAAAAAACCGTGGCGACTCAATTTTGTCTTAAGATTGTATAAGGAAGTAGCTTGGCGTAATTTAGGGGTAAGCTATTCCACAACTGTGGTCCCGCTATACAAAAAGCTTCTTTTTAAATTGCCAGTACGGGGTTGCGGAAGCACTAATTTGTTTTCAGTATTCCTTAAACTGTAGGAATTTACATTGCCGCGAAAAACAAAATTTAATGTTCGGGTGTCATCTTATGTAAAATTTTATACATCATAATAGATTTCTTTTCTAGTCTTTGATGACAGAGTTTGCAGCACCCTAGTACCCTGGGGGAGCAAATCACTTAAATCACTGTCATAACTAGCAGACATCAGTACGCGGGCTGCGTGATTTTGAAGCTTTTGAAGTTTTTCAGAAAGGCCCTTATTACAGTGTCCCCACACCAGATCGCAATAGTCAAAATGAGGCTGAACAAGGCTGTTATATACATTGAGGAGATTTGATGCCGTATTCGTTTAATTGCACCAACGGCGGAAGCAACCTTACAGATAATGATCACTGTGATGTTGCCAGTTTCACATTTTGATACACTTCTTTGCCATTCTCATCCTGACAACGGCGGGAAATGACCAAATTTGAGGTCATGTGAATTTAAGGACGCGAGCACCTGGCGGTAAATTTTCAATTTCCTGTCCAAACATCCACACCGTTCACACCAATTTTGTTTCTGGAATGTTGACACACACTTTCTATGCCGAACTAGTTGGAATAATCGCGAAATTATTACAACAAAGGGAAATGATATTTTCGGATAACGTTCTCGTAGCCCGGTCGCCGTCGGCCAGCTCCCTAATGCTATTATAAGGACAGCGACGCGCCCTTCGGTTTCCCTTTTGGCTTCGTAAAGCAAAAGATTAACTTGTCCCTGAACTGTTAATGTTCAATTTACTTCTACTTTCGGTCACTTGTTTGTCCATCATGAGGAAACAAGAAATGGGAGGCCAAAAGGATGAAGAATAAACGTGGGAGGAAGAAAGGAATCGGATTCGAGACAAGCTTGATGCTGTCCGCATGCACCGTGTGCTTTCCTCACGACAGCCACGTCGGTTTGTGGCTTTTGTCCTACAATAAATTAACGTCCTTCTAAGCCTCTGTGATTTAAATCCTAAAATAAATCAAGCTTTGTCTCTGTGCTGGGCATGTTCTGCTGAATGTAGCTTGCAATGTCGTCCACCCCCATATCCTGCACACCTCTTTCTTGAACTCCTTTCCTTTGTTGGAACAAGTCATCATCGTCTTCCGTTGTTCCAAAGCTGGGTTGTGGCGGACTGTTGAATATATCGTCGAGTGTCTCTTCGCCATGTGATGCAGGTCTAGAGCAAAATTAAAAGTAATGGCCCCAGTTGTTCAAATGGTGGAAGAACGCTATCCACCAGATAAATCACTATCCATTGGATAATGCAATTGTTTTCGCTATGACTTATCCACTGGTTAGTGATTTATCCAACGTTTGAAAAACTGGGGCCTGGACGAATTTGGAAATGGTTTGCAGGCATGTTACGTGAACTCAAGACAGAAACCAGTTTCCCTTCTGGGGTTCTTTCATAGCAACTTTCAGGCCTTCTTAGCAAGTGACATGAATATAAGACATCCACAGAACGTTGGAATGTACCGCGGTTTCAAATATAAAGAAAATAAATGCACGCATAATAATTTGGAGTTTGTTCTGGTCAATGTGGTAATTTCTTGGCTGCCAGTACCCTATATTCCTTTGTTAGAATTTTCTCAAATTTTCGCAATTAGGTTAAAGAAAAAAGGGAACAAACAAAGGTCGTTGTTGTTGATCTTGAAGCGACTAGGTCACTCTCCCTTCTCCGTCATTGCCTGCGTCTTAAGTTCTTTGATGTTTAGCACGGCTTGTGTGTTCTTACGGCGTTTACATGCGCCCTGACTTACGCTTGCATTGGCGTCCGCACTGGTCGCATCTTGTTTTGCTCCAACCGTGTGTTTTTCGAAAGGCTCAAACGTTTTCTAACAAAGACAGGAACAAACGTAAATCGCGCCTCCAATCGCTTTTCGCGTCCGTCACGTCTATGTTCACTCCCGTACGAGACGATTTGTAACAATCGTAATTTAAATTGTGTACGCGTACTTGGTGTTGCGGGTCTTTGCGTCCACCCAAAAAAATATTTCTTGGTACTGCGGAACACTACAAACCTGTTGAACGACGTCTTTCTTGTTTGATCAAACAAATTTTGGTCTGAACTCCTTGCTTTTCTTTCGGGTACTGACGGCTTTTTTCCTTTAATTGTTGATGACACTGTTCCAAAGAGTTCATCTTCCTCGGCACTTCCCTTGGCAAACCTTGGCTGAGGAGTGGGCTTTGGCTTCAGGTCTGGTTTTGCTTTGAGTCGAGGTTTTGCTACAGGCTTTACAGGTATTACGGGTTTTACTGGTTTTGGAGGCTTCCGTTTGGCCGTCAGTAATTTGTCCAAGTCATCTTCAATACTGTCAACATGTTAAGAGATGAGATGGTACAAAGTAAAAGGATAGAACGTGAAGTTGATGGAAACAAATCCTCCCCTTGCATTTTAGTGGCATACGACAACATATGCAGACATTTAGGTTCTTAAATAATAATAATAATAATAATAATAATAATAATAATAATAATAATAATAATAATAATAATAATAATAATAATAATAATAATAATAATAATAATAATAACTTTATTTCCACTATCAAAACAATTAGTAAATATTTACAATTTTAAACTATATATCGAAATTAGTTAGTATATATCGAAATTAGTTAGTTATAATAATAATAATAATAATAATAATAATAATAATGACCGCCTGGTGTATAAGAGCATGGAGGATGTTGATAAAGGATCAAACACTGATGAATTGCTTGACAACATTGAAGAGGCTAGCGGATTTTGGAAAGAGTTGTGGGAAACCCCGGGTTCAGGAAACGCCTCTGCCCGCTGGCTAGAGGAGATGAAGGATGTGATCAGGGAGCATGTACCACCCCCGGCCGAGGAGGAATGGGATCTAGAGATTGATGAGGTAGTGAAAACAGTGAAAAAGAAAAAGAACTGGAGTGCCCCGGGGCCGGATAAGATATCTAATTATTGGTGGAAACATGCTGAGGCCCTCCACCACGGAGTGATGCTCTGCTTGAAATATATCTCTAAGCTGCAAGGTGATTTTCCCGCGTGGTTTACTGGAGGAAAGACTACACTGATCCCCAAACCGGGAGTGGTATCCAGCGATAACCAAAGACCAATAACATGCCTGAACACAGTTTATAAATGGTTCACCGCTTGTTTGTTAAGACCTATGGATCAGCACTTGGATGTGTACGGACTGATAGAGCCGGAGCAGAGAGGGGCGAAGGAAGGATGCAGTGGCACCACGGACAATTTGCTTATTGACCGGATGGTTACCCAGGATTGTCACCGTGGGAGAAGAAACCTCAGCATGGCATGGGTTGACGTGACCAAAGCCTATGACTCGGTGGACCACGAGTGGTTGAGTGAGATGATGTCGATACATCGATTCCCAAGGTGGTTAGCGAGAGTGGTTACCAAGCTTTCTAAGGCCTGGAATACCATGATTGTTACAAGAACTAAACTGGGGATGGAGATATCGGAGATTATCCAATTTAGAAGAGGACTGCCTCAGGGGGATTCTCTATGTCCGCGCCTATTTACTATCTGCCTGAATCCCATCGCTTGGAAACTCAAGGCAACTGAAGGATATAGACTCTCGAAGCCGATTGATACCAAAGTGACGCATTTGTTGTACATCGATGATCTTAAGATCTTTGCTGCCTCCGCACCTAAGCTCAACACCGTGATGAAATCAGCAAGATCTGCAATGCAAGATATCGGCCTCGACTGGAATCCGAAGAAGTGCTCTGTTGTACACATCAAGAGAGGAGTGAAAGTAGAGGACACCGAGAGCTTAGCATTTGACGAAGCATCAGTGATCAAATGTCTAGAAGAGGGAGCTCAGTATAAGTTTCTGGGCGTGTTGGAAAGCACAAGACAAGAAGATCAGATAGCTTTTAAACTCGCCGCCGAGATGTACCTGAACAGAATGTCCATCATATGGTCCAGTCCGCTCTCTGATTTCAATCGCATTGTAGCCTCCAATCAGTACGCCTTACCTGCCTTGACTTACTTGATGTGGACACAACACCTTCCCATCACGGAACTTCAACGAATTGATCGTGAGATGCGCAAGATCGTCGTAGAGCAGGGAGGAAAGCACCCGCTGGGCTCAACTGCCTTATGTCATCTTACAAGGCAGAGCGGAGGACGAGGTCTGCGTTCCGTCGAAGCCGAGTACAAGGCGATTAAGATCAAAAGATCAAAGGTGCACTCAACCTGTTCAAGAACGAGGATCCAACCATGGAGCTCGTGCGCCAGTTTGAAAACCACTCAGTAAGGCTAGGACATTGTTCTATTGTCAAGGAGGCTTTGAAGTATGGGCAAGAGCTTGGAATAACGCTAAATTTGGTGCACCCTGACCATGCTGTACTGAGGATGGAGATGAGATTCCAGGTACAAAGACCAAACAGCAGTTGAAGCGAGCTCAGCAGGAAAAGGTGAAGAAGGACGTGCGAAGTCAGAGTTGGCAAGGGAAGCTGATCGCATCGAGATGGAGTGACTCCGAGCTGAGTAACGGGTGTTTTGACTGGCTTAAGTGGAAATCCTGTCCATCATACGTGATTGCTGGTATCTATGAGCTGTACGAGCAGATGCTCAATACACGAATCTACCAGAGTAAAAAGACAAGAACTGCTAGGGAACTTGACGTGCAATGCAGACTCTGCGGTAAAGCTCAAGAGTCGGTAGCACATATTCTGGCTGGATGTTCGGCGCTTGCGCAGAGCAAATACCTTCACAGGCATAATTGCGCGTTGAAGATTCTGTTTTTTGAGATGCTCCATAATCTAGAACTCGTAGACACTGTACCACCTTGGTACTCCCCGATCGAGCCAAAACCTGTCTACGAAAGCGCAGATGCACAAGCCTTTTGGGATGTCCCGCTGTACGCAGACCACGTGGTAGTGAGAGCCAACCGGATAGATGCTAGAGTTAGGGACCACAAGCGGAAGAATGTTACCATCTTAGAGATGAGTTGTCCATGGGTGGACAACAGAGCTGCAAAAGACCAGGATAAGACAGAGAAGTATGCCCCCTTGCGGCTGGAACTAAAACAACAATTCAAAGGATACAGCATAGACCAGCACAACATCATTCTAGATGTACTGGGAGGATACTCCAAAGGACTTGAGAGAACTGTTAGGGTTTTAGTGGGAAGGAAGAGTAAAGAAGTCTTGATAAAGATGCAGAAGTCCGTGTTAACTTCAAGTTTACACATTGCCCGCCACTTCAAGATAATGACATAAGATAAGACACTAGTAGAGCATTTTTTAAGTATTTTAATGTGATATCTCAGAGAAGGAGATTTGAATTTTTTTTTTCCTTCAAGGTCTACTTAGAAGACATTTTAATGTATTAGTTTCTATAATAAGTTTTTCTTTAAATTTTCTTATTTCTCGTTGGCCTTTAGGTTACGCAACAGCGCCCTACTGTGCTTTAGCTATCGTTTAGCATACATACGTTTGCACTGCTATAATAATAATAATAATAATAATAATAATAATAATAATAATTTGGGCACTGGAGTTGGCCAGGTTGGAGCCTCAGCCTACTACGGGAAAGTGAACGCTCGCCCACCAGAGTCTGGGGTGGCACCTTTGGCAAGTGCCAGTAACCCCTAATCCACCCCTGTTTGGGTTACAACAAGGGGTAGGAGGGACTCTCCAACCTTGGTTGGCAGCCCACCTAGGAAAAGAGGACTCTGATACACAAACCTGCGGGGTAGATGGGACTCATTAGCTTTGGTTGGCAACCCATCTAGTGCTGGTGTAACGATTTAAAGCACCCGGGAAGGAATAACCTGTTCCGCACCCATGCTTCTCATTCATGTGGGTGATAATTCAAATAGTTTTTCAGATAACCGTGTGAATGAGACTGGACCTTCTTGGGAATGAATCATGTATTGAACTGCGGATATGAAATCAAGTGAAACTATGATCCTCCTTCATAACTGTTAAATTTTTTGAGATATTAGCATTGCCATACAATATATGAGATGTTTTCAGAGGGTTCTTCTTGTTGCCAAGGTAACCTATAACGTCATGTAAACAAGTGCATCTTTTTAGGGTTTGCTATTGGTATGCATTGGTTTCAGCCTCCTTGTTGGTTTTCTCCTTCGCACGTGTCTTCTCAACACTTTTTGCAACAAGGAACTGCCTTGCATTGGAGTACAGATTTGTTAAGCACTCACTGTCTGAACTATGTCTAAATAATCACTCCCAAAAAGTTGGACTCTTCAAATTTTCAATTTTCTTATAAGTCGTATGAGTGTTACTTACTTGAGTAGCTCTGAATTGTCCTCTTTCTGCACATTTATTTTCTTTTCATTAGCATCAGCAGGTACAAAAAGATTATTCACATCATCATTGTCAACATTTTCTGTGTCATTTGTATCAAAAATGGAGGAGCCTTTTCTTGATACTGGTGGATTTGTTGCTGAAGATACTTGTGCCACAGCAAGCAAGTCTTCCTCGTCATCTTCTTTGTGTTCTATTCTGTCTGAATCTGTTTTATCCACGCTCGCAAACAGGTCCTCATCTTCTGCAACTTCGTCATTGGCACTTTTCTTTTCTGAGAACTCTTCATCCTAAATATGAGCCAAAATAAGACAAATGCTGTAACTTGCTAATTAAAATTAATAAATACTAGTCTTCCCTCTTAATAAATGGTAAAAAAAATTCACCCTAAAAAATCAAATGATTCATTTTTTGAAAACTAGAAAATATCATGGCCATACCCCTCACCACTACCCAAACATAACACCCTCTTTTCTAGGATGCTCCCAGCCCCACACCCCCAGGAAGACAGTCCCTCTCCCTTAACACTTATAATATACTGGTATCATACCTTTCTTGACTGGGACTCGTCTGACTTAATATCCTTGTTTCCTTTTTTAGCACCAAGAAACTCAAGTACTAATGAACTGCAAGCCAGTTTAGGAGTCCGAGCAATCTGTTGAAGAACTTCCTCCATGTATTGTCGACGGTCACTGATCACAGATTCACTTATAAGAAAAGTCTTTTTTGGTGGAGAAGAAAGGACAACACTGGGGAACTTTTGCACAAGTTTGCTGCACAGGTCTTCAAAAATCTCATATTTATGTGGAATCTGTGATGATAGACAGCACATAATAACTATAGCATCCTTGACGTAGAATAAGAAATTAAATACTGTACAAGAAATCTGAATAAAAAATTTACCCTTCCTCAACCAAGAACTAAACCCTTCCTTAACCAATGCAATCCTAACCAAACAACTACCAAAAACAATGTAATACAATAATAATAATAGCAATAATAATAATAATAATAATAATAATAATAATAATAATAATAATAATAACAGTAATAATGACCTGCTAAATGCCTTTACTCAGAGTCGGAGACTGAATTGTTAAGGGCACGGGTTGACGAGGTCAGACTGATGGAGTTGTGCTACCGGCTAGGCGCTCGGCCCCTGAACACAACCCATGTATGACCTCGGAGCACAGCACCTCAGCCAGATGGAATAGGCTGGGAGTCGATTTTGCTGAGGGAGGAAAACTGGAGTACCCGGAGAAAAACCCTCGGAGTCAGGTTGAGATCGATTGAAACTCAGACCACATGCGATCTCGGGGCCAAGAGTTGAACCCCGGTCGCAGAGGTGGAAGGCACGGTTGATAACCACAAAGTCATCCCATCAATAACTAGATTACAATGACAACATTCAACACTATTTAACTACACTTGATTGATGCTCACCATGAACTGGACAACATCAGACTCCTTATGTTTATTTGGTATTTTAAAGTAGAACAGTTGCGTCACTACAATGACGTGGTACGAAACAGATCCACCAAATGATCCAGAAATGTGTTCATACTGAGGTACAAATATATCAATACCAGTTGACCTATTCTTCAGTTCCCTGAAATCATTTAATAAATTATTGTTCATGTTATTAGTTCAAGCTTTAGTGTGCACATCCAAGTTTTATCACATTGACAAAGTCTGAAGAACACAAAAGATTGCAAGAAATGCTTGAGGCAAACCTGAGAGCAAATCTTGCATTTTTAAGTCCTATTTTTTTTGCCAGCATCATAGCTTTGTGTATATTAGAGATTTAATAGCATTGCAATCCTTCTAATAAGAACGTTTCATCTCTCAAGTGTTGAAACTGGTTTGAGCCACCTTAACAAGCCTTGTATGTGGAGTTCTCACGATGATTTGAGTTTGAAACATTTGAATGACAACAGCAAAGTACTGAAAAAAAAAGGGCTAATATCCAGGGCCGAGCTGTTTAAAGCACGGATGAACTAACCTGTATCAGCTTTGAACTGTAAGGTCAGCTTCAACCTCTTGGTGTTCATTGCTTACCGTTAGCAATTGTCAGCATGACCGGGAAGTTCATATATACGGAAATTGCATGCACCCTCTTTGACATCTTACATTCATGAATAAAAAATTTGGGCAATGGAGAAAAGTTTAACTGTGGTGATAAAGGTGAAGAAATATCAATGACATAAGCTTATTTTGTATCAGCCGACCGAGCTGGTAAAATTGAGCACTTTGAGTCCTCTCATTGATATTACAAAAATGGGTTTAACATCCATAAAAATTAAGCAGAAAGTTATTTTTTGGAGTTAGTCACGCTTTCTCAAGAGAACTATGGCAATCATATTAAATTTTCGAGAGGACATTAGTTTCCACTATGTACTATGATTTTATGTTCTAACATTATCTTTTAACGAAATGAGGACCCCTTATAGACACCCCTATAACTTACCGACTTGTTAACGTCACTGAGGCCATAGTTATTAGACTTTTCTGGAAAAAGTTACCCCTATTTGAATGACTTAACGAGTTTTTCTCCAAAACAGTTCGTGACAGAAAAATGGTTCTTGATCTCTCGCCCCATTTTCTCGCGGAGTTTCCAAAATGTCACGCATTGTTTACATTTCATGAGCGACTGGTGGACAAAAGGTTGAAAGGATTCTTCAGATTAAGGGTGTTTCTGATGCTATTCTCTTTGCCATCAGAAACACCATAAGCGTCTATTTAATGGTAATTTACAACTCGGATGTAAATATACCAGGGGATCTGTGTTAATTTACCTTCTTCCTTGAATAAAATGAAATAATGATTACATTTGGTTTTAATCTTTTTGGGTGAGTGTTGTGACATTTTTACCAACAATACCACTTCAATATCTCCTCTTTTTTACCATCTTCCAGGTGAAACACCGTGTCTACACCCATCCCTTGTTCTTTTATTTCAACCAGGTGAAATGAATTCTTTGTACAACACAATTGAAACAAACTTGATAATTTGAATATTGAAAGAATGTAGTGACTTTCCTTTTTACAGCGTTAATCCCTTCATTAATTAAGTGCCTCCACTTTACGGTTATCGGGACTCACAACACAAAGGGCGCTTTCCTTTGTCAGAACTGGCCGGTCAGACCCGTTAGTTTGCAAAGAACTAGACGCTCTGTGAGCGTAAACTGGTTTGCTTGTGGTACATGTTACACAAAAACAGAGGGCAATGAGTTGGGTGGTATTGAAGGCGCTAAAACTGGATTTTCTCAGGAGTAATGCCGAAAAAAAAATTGTAAAAAAGAAAAAAGCCTAGGAATCCAATTACTACTCCTGGTAAATCCTACAATGGAGGAAGGCGGCTGGGGGATCGAGCTCGAATGCATCATATTTGCTGGCAAACACAAAAGCGAAGGATATGGTTAATAACTATGAACTTTTTTACCACCTGAATGATTTGGGGTTAGATTAAAGCGATATATTGTTGAAAAATCTTCGTGTTTATGAGCAACGTAAACAATCTTCCCACTAGTAAGTTTTAGCAATAAATTGGGTTAACCAGGAACCAGTTAAAGAAATACTGTTGGCTTCCCAAATAAACTCATTTTACAATAGATTGACTTAATAAATCTCTTTTGATGTACAAAACTATGGCTACCTTTAATCATTTGCAAGAAAGAACTCTTGAAATACAAAATGGCAAAAAATTCTTGACATCTTTATGAAAACAACTCGCATATGAAATGCCAGCCCACCTATGCAAATTAGTTAAGTTCGAACATGATCCATCCACGAAAACAAAAAAATCTCACAATAAAACCTTTTCCAGCCAAAAAATTTAATTGAAACAAACAACATGGAAAAAAAAATTTCCATTTCATTGCGTGCGTTAAAACAAGCATCACACGCCGTGTCAAAAACCACACGCAACTAAATAAATTTCCTGAAATTTCCCACCAGTGTTCGGGATCAAACCCTTCATTGAAGAACTATTTCTTTCAAAAATGAAGCAAAAAAAAAAAGGGCAACAAGCTTTCTTTCAAATAATTTTTGACTAACAAGAATTAGTCAAATTTCACATTGTTTTTTGACATGAAGACTGTACAGAGTTGAGTACAAATAAATAAAATTATAAATAGCCAGAAAATTTTAAATGCACAGATTCAGTGAAGGTGTTCGATTCCTTCTCTGATATCCAGCCCGAAAAAGTTACCAGAAAATTTGCCGTTTGGTTTCAGTGTTGTACATAACACCACAGTTACATAAAAATTCTTTGACTTGGGCCATTCAAGCTTCAATAAGAATAAAACGCAACACAAACAAAAAAATGTTTGTCGGCGTTTTATTTTTATTGACACACAGTTAGTAAAATATCAACGAGAATTCGACGAAGAGGTAAATGAGACAAAGGCCTAATCCACACGGTACCGGACGAATTTTCTAACGCTTGAAAATTCGTGCATTTAGGGTGGTTCCGTTCACACGGAACCACGCTTAACGCACGAAAATTTAGACGCATGGCCATACAGAATTTGCCATTTGGTTTCAGTGTAGTACATAACATCACAGTTGGTAATTAGAAATACAGCTCACTTTGATACGGAGATACAATTGTTGTCGAAGTCCATTACTCGTCGCTTTCAAGATTTCAGATATTTATTTTTCACCGCCTGTCTGGTTTATCCAATTGACGTTCCATTATTGAACTCCATTAAGGGTAATTTTTTAAAGATCCACTAAAACGCCATTCGCGTTACAATGACTTCGACGCCATTGTAGGTTAATTAAATATTCTACTTTGTCCGGATAAAATCTACGCATTTCTACTACCCTCTGAACCTACCAAACATACGAGGAGGACACTCTACCTACGCCCGAAGACAATACTTAGAAGGGGAGTGACAGGAAAGATCTATGGTGCAACTTTCCCATTTTCTTGACATGGAAA
>NC_090896.1:397500-430000 GCF_036669925.1 Montipora capricornis | reverse complement strand
GCTGGTGATGCAAAAATAATTTTATCAGTAAGGCAATTCCACATCACCAAATTCGAGTTTTAAACTCGTGATCAACTAAAAATTTCCCCTAAACACCCTAAAATAAACGTGACATGGCCCCTTTAAAAAGAGGACCCCTCTCTTGCTTTTGATCAGCCTTGTTCCCAGCGCCTCTCTGAGCGAAAGAGACAGGAAGAAGAGGGATTCGGGAGAGAGGTTTGCGAATGATCCAAGGACGAAAACCGGAAGTGAATATTTCACATGCCAGGACAGCAGTCTCTGTCTCAGATTTTTAAACTGTAATCGTTGCCAAAAGTGAAAAGATAATTAACATTACAAATGTGGTAGTGTGAAGATGATTACGTTAAAAGGAAAAGAGCTCACTTCCGAATGCCGTCCGTGCCAACTCTTAAAGTCGTACTATGATCAAAAAATCAAATATTTTTTTCCTTTGGATTTCAAAACTATGTTAACTAAACCCTAAGTGACCCAAGTTTTAAGCCACACTTTTCCTATTTAATTGTCCGCCATTACGTGCAAAGGTTAGAATCCTCATGATATTTTCATTTGTCTGCTCGTAATTATTATAGATAGTAAGGGGACATGCTACTTAGTACATTACGCCTGTTTAATTGTTTTAATGGACAACCGATTTGAGTTTGAACATGTCTTGTTGTAAACTCAAATTGATTATCCATTTTTTTTTAAAAAAAGGGATCTTGCCTGCTTTTACGACGAAAAAATTGAAGTTATTTCTATTATTACGGCTTTTTTACTTTATTAGTTAACCCTGGTGACTTGTAATCTTATGATTCGTTCTAGAGGCATGACCCGCCAAGATATAGTCTTTGTTAATTTCGGCATGCCAAATTCTGAATTTTTCTTCTCGAAAACAATAAAAATTGTGTTCACGAGTCTGTACGTGTTAACACTTAGAAAGGATAGATCTTAGTTACTCACAAGACTTTGGGATGCTACAGAAGGCCAGAGAACAGAGTCATTTGGTTCATACATTGGGTTCAAAAGCGGCTTTAGGACATCCGATTCGTTAAGATGTGACCTGTAACAAATAGAAAATCACACCAGAAAAATGTTAAGTAAAAATAAGGAATGAATCCGACAAAGACTAAGCAGTGGGCGGGAAGTAAACGATTTAGTAGAATTTCCGACGAAATGGCTAAAGTTGACTCGGACTTGTCTCCAGGGGAAATCCCTGCGAGGGTATTATTTCAAAATAGCTGATTCACAGCTCACCAAAGAGATATCGTCTTTGTCTTTAGTTGGGATTTAAGCCGATCTGCTTCGTTGTTGCACAGAAATGTCCCTAAAAAACAAAAACACTTTTTAGCCACAAATCAAAACTTATTGACTCTGCAACCGGTTACTATTTTAAGCTTTGCTTTCCGCGCATTGTCATTGGATCAAAACACTGTCAAAGTTCCAATAAAAGCCTGGCAGGGGCACTTATTAAGTTTTTGGGGAGGGACTTAATCTTAACCTTGTTTAGGTTTTTCCTTTTCGCTTGTAACTGAGGTTTCCTTGTTTTTCTGACGGAATAATAACCTGCGGGGCAGAGATAAGACAAGCATATCAAACTACGTGGTCCTCTGTATTGCAATCGAAGGGTGTAAAGTGCAGGTTGCAGCCGGGGTTGCATGTTAGGGTTGCAGGTCATTGTTTTACTATAACTGAAACAACCCAAACCTTTACAAAAATGCTAACCTTAGGATAACATTGTTTTTTAGGCCTAATATTAGCATTAGTAAAGTTTTGGGTTGTTTCAGCTTTGGTGAAAGGTTAGGGTTAGGGTTAGAGTTGACCTGCAACTCTAACCTACAACCTGCAACCTGCTGTTTACACCCTCCAATATCGCAATCTTCTGGGAGACGGGGGAGGGGACGCGTCTATTCCAATATTTGACCCTTAGCGGAGGGTATTCACCTGAAGGGGAGGGAGGGCGTCTACAAGAGGCATTTACAGCAACCTAAGAGCAGCAGCCAACTCGAAAACTTTGCTACTTTGGCTGTTGCACACTTATTCAATACATATGTAATTCCAAGTTATACAATCTTTTCTTCTGATCTCCTGAATTTTCTCTATTTGTGTTTCCTAAATAGTGTGAATAAAGTTGTTGTTGTTGTTGTATTCTGATATTCTCGGACTAGGCCAATTGAAGTAGGCTGAATATTTAAGGTTTCTTAAAGAGACAATTGCCAAAGATCAGTTCTCTCTTCAAGTTCAAGTTTAACCCACTTATTCAACTACAATACAATAACAATAAGAGTAAAAAAGAAATAAAGCTGGAGCTAACTATACATTAAATTAAACATAACAAAGAAGAAAGTGTGTAGCAGCCAAAGGAGCCAAGCTTTCGAGTTGGCTGCTACCACAGAGCAAATACTACTTAGCTTAGCGTAAATTAATCTTTAGAAAGAGATGGAGGTTTATTTTACTCCTCAAGATCTCTTGTAAATAGAGGCACATGAAGGTTATAAATATCTGATTAATCAACGAGCCTCAAACAAGCTTGCGTGGGTGACTATTAAAAATTGTTACATACCAAATTGTGAAGAGTATGCATGCTCGAAAAGGGTGATGAGAAAACGATCATTGAATTCAAAAGAGCATGGAAACTGCTGATAGACCTGATGAGGGAAAAGTAAATGAAAAATTTTTTAAGACTTTTGAACAAACTCAGATAATTCAAAGATTGAAATACATGTTTGGACATTGGGTTGAAAATTGCAGAAAACTAACCTGCCAGACACAATCGAGAAAGAGCAGAAACACAGGACCTTGCCCCTTGTATCTTGAAGGAGAAACACCCACTTTGACACAGCGCTGTGCAAATGGATGACCTCCGCGTAACCACTCTCTATCGATCAAGCCCTTAAACCTGTGTATCAATGTTAATAATATTGTACATCATATAATAACACTTGACTAAAGACGAGGCCACCTAAGGCCCGGTTGACACAATGGAATCTGACATGCAACATTGCATGTTTCGTGTACTCATTTGGGGGGTGGAAGCGCAATATTGAATAATGATTAACGGCTTAAAAAAGTAATTGAATAAGGAATATTTAGTGTTTGAACATTTGGAATAAAGAATTTTAAGGTTTCCGTTAAAGAATAATGAATACAGAAAAATGAATTTCGAACAAAATTTTAATGATGAATAACAAAAAAAAAAAAAAACGGAAAAAATGAAAGGAATAATGAATAACTGAGATCCAATTATTCTACTTCCATCCCCGATACCCATTTTTGTAAAACTACTGAAGCTTTACTACACTGGCAGTGATTTTAAATCTCTGTCCAAATCTCCTTACTTCATTTTTCCGCATATAGAAACTAAAGAAGGTGTAAAGGTGAACAAAACACTGCTCTCAAAGGGTATCGAACTTGTAGTTGCAATTCTGAGTGTTTTGATCGTACCCTGATCGCCACATGACACTGGGCAGCGAAACACAGAAGTTACAAGAGACAACAAGTCCATTGAAAATGCAAATAACGTTACGCTCACCCTTCGGCTGTTCTGCAATAAGGATCCAGCAAAACTTGAACCAAGGATGTAACCTGAAGAGTGGCATCTGTCCCTGCATCTCCGTGTACCAACACAGTTGTTCCTGTCATATGAGCATTGAAACACACCGACAGTAAATTTTACTTTTCAACACATTCACGATCATTATAAGGTAGCTGACTAGCACGCTGTGCATTGGAAAAAAAATAAAACTTGCTTTGCAAGCCCAGAAACTAAAACACACTAACACACAAACAATATTGGTTAATTTATTTTTAGTTTTCCCTGAAAGTCTTCATGGCACCGAAAAATGCAATAAATTATAATACACAAGAAATGTTCCAAAGAGTTTTACAAAAAATAATCCTATCTAAGGGAAATGCTTGAATTATGTATCATTGCTTTAATGTTTCAATTAGTTTCAGTACCCTGAATATCCAAACACCGTGCAGCAAAAAAAGCAGTAGAGAGAACACTTTGAACATGATCCAGCCAGGAACTTGACTCCAGTTTAGATAACCATGAATTCATGCTTAGCTTTGGGTCCAAACTTCCTGAAGGAAAAGCACAATATTACAACATGATCAAATGAGAAACTCAGAAGTGCAGAAAATTAGTTAAACTCTTTGGTTGACCTCTGGTCTATGTCAGTCATGTCCATGTATATGCTCAATTTTGATAAATATCACCAAGTACTTCACTGAGTTTAACTGCCAACTACTTACAGTATTCAAACACACAGTTGGGTATGGGGTCAGGATTGGTTGGTCGTCTTCAATACACTTTGAAAATAGCTTTTGTGCTACCTGCCTCTTTACAACAAATTTCTTAACAGTTACATGTGTGTGTTTCATTGCATTTTTCCCTTCTCTCAACAACAGAACAATCTTCAAGCTTTCAATATCAATGTGTGCAAAATATTTAATGTATGTTCATTAATTTACTCAACTTTCAACTACATGTACATCTACATATATTTGGTCGGTAAAAGTCGCTAAGACATCACACCAACTGTAAAAATTATATAAATAATATAAAATTAAATAACAATTATATTACTTAATAAGAAAAGCTGATAAATTAGAGTTAAAACACTCCAATAACTTGATGATACAATGGCCTCAGGGAGGCAGTTCCAGTCAGATACAGTTTTGGAAAATACGAAAATTTAAAAATGTCCTTATTTGCATATGGCATGCGAAATTTTTTTTAACTTGATGGCTTCCCCTCATGCAACTCTCTGAATGTTGAATTAAATATTTTCGGCTTTCTATATCAATAAGACTATGAGTTACTTTTAATTATACATAAATGTTAACCTAAACTGTCTTCTCATTTCCAGCATATCCCACCATAAGCCATTAATCATGAATGTCTGTAACATTTGCATGTCTATTATAATTCTGTGAGTAGAACTGTGCTGCTTTGCATTGAACCCTTTCCAATGCACTGATATCTTTCGTTAAAAATTGGTCCCAAGCTGCACTTGCATATTCAAGTTTTGGCCGTACCAGGTATGCTATTTCTCTCACGTTTTTGGGACAATTCCAAAGGTTGCGTTGTATTATACTCAAAGATTTGTTTGCTGTAGCTGTTGTCATGGAAACATTTAGGCTTGTTCGTGATAGTGACCCCAAGGTATGGGAAACTCTCAACCTGCTCCAACTCTACACCACAGAAGACATAATTATTTTGGTAATAACGGGATCAAATACGTCATGTATATCAAAATGTACCTTCCACTAATTTTGCAACACTGTCATTAAGAACAGAATATCTCTCTATGTTCTGGTAAACTCTCCTCCACTGAGGGTAATTTGACTCCAGTTCCACTCCTCCACCTTTGAAAGAAACAGCAAAGAAATGAATATCTGACTGTTCCATTCAAACAAACTATTCAATGATTTGAAAATACATGTATTAATTTTGGTAGCTAATATTCTCTGGGTGAGCTACACAACCGGTACTCACTCAAAAGAAAGAAACAAAACTTATAACCAACAAAACCATACAAATATAATGGAATGTTATGTCTAGTAAAATCACATATAAGCTGAGTGGGAAAATTATATGAGATGAAATGAAATGACATGACAGATGGAAAGTACAACTGCTCATGATAAAACATAGCATGGAGATAGAGGAAGTGGAGGAGGGGGGATAAATGCTTGGATGACTTGAATTATGTGGTATCCACAACGCTTTGCAGAACTAAACTGACCTTTTTGATGAATTCCCTACCATGTCAAAGTACAAATTACATATTATAATTATCTAAGTGTGAACACGTCTATGGGTGTATTTGTCGACTTATTAACTTTTAGACTTGTCAGCTTGATGACTTGTCTATTTCTTTACTTGTCTTCTTGCCTACTTGCTGACTTGTTCACCTGTTTACTTGCCTGCTTGTCTTCTTTCTGATAGTTTGTTGACAATGTCAAATTGAGACTTGTCTAGTTCTCAGCCTGTCTATAATTATGTCTAGACTTTGCCATTAATTTTACTGACTAGTTGACAAGGCTGTTGCATTACATTTTTGTGCACTTATAAACTTGTCAACTAATCATCTACTTATCTCCTTGTCTACTCATTTTACTGTCCACCAGTGGTGTACAACTCGGACAGTTTTTAACCTTTTGTTCTGCTGTTCATAGCTGCTGCTTGAGAGCGAGTATCAATAATGACTCCCTTTAATTCACTTCCCAGAGTAGCGTTCACTAATTTCTCATCTTCACGGCTTCTTTTGCCTCCCATAGTAGTTAATGGCTGACTACATCGTAACATGACTACCTGTGAACAAACATAAACACCAAAATCCAGTGCTCCACCACAAACTAGTGGCCAAACGTATTTTATTTCACCAGGGAAAGAGCATTATCCATCTTTTGGTTATGGCCCCAAAAATATAATCAAATCAAATAAGACAGGGATCCACATTCGCAGTTGTCCGGTCATCCCAGATGACTACAAACTCGCCCAGACAAGTGTGATAACTCCAAATAGTCTGTTGGACGACTGAAGTTTTAATAATTATCTTTTTGTGAATGCCATCAAATGTTATAATACAGAAATTACATTTATGTACTGTCGTTCTGATCGTTTTCGTTCAATGGACACTTCCAGAAAAATAAAGAATTAACATGCAGCTTTTCTCAGCAATGAAATCTCAACAAACTCAACTACACATGCCTAATTGTCAGAAGTTGGGGAATCGATCACAGGACACAGTGTAAAAAGCATTATAATCCATTGGTCACTTGTCATCATTCTGAGAAACCCTTGTCTGAAACAGTCCCTTATAATTATATCATAGTACAGCCTTCAGATCTACAGTACATGTATAGCAAAGTTATTGAATGTGTTGATGGGAATGGTGGTATGGTAATGTGGTACAAAATTATGTAATGCTAATGATAGTATGGTCTTTTTTAATAATTAACAATTATTCGCCGAAGGCGAAGTGATTATCGGTGAATGTTCACCGAGACGAAGTCGAGGTGAATATTCAACGATAATCACTGAGCCTGAGGCGAATAATTGGTTTAGTATAAATACACAGGTGATTATTCAAAAAAGAGAAAAAAATACATTTCAACGCAAAAATCATATTCACTTACAGTGGCAAAACGACTACTGGCAGCCATTTTGTCCGTCGAGGTGATTATCAGCTGATAATCCAAGATAGCGAGGCAATGAGAGCGCGCGATTTTGTATAATCACCTGTGTATTTATACTAACAAGCCATATTCTACTGTGTGGCCTCCTACACTGTACATGTATTAAAGTAACTTCAAGGTGTGTTTTCCTTGTTTATTCCAGTTTGTTTATGACCCAAGGGCCATAACTTATAGTATGGTACTCAAACTCAGTTCATTTGAGTGAAATGAATTTCCTTCTGTTATTGAGTAAGACAATCACTATCCACTTGATTCTCACCCCATTCTTGTGATAGTAGCTCAAAACTGGAAACCTGCCTAATTGTCTGAACTGGGATGAAGCTTTCAGGGTGTCATCTGATATGTTCTTTGGTACCACAACACTAGCTGGATAACTTGGACATAACTAAGACATAAAAAAATATGTTGTGACTATATATCATTGAATCATAGCACTGGGTTTTTTCTCCTGTGCTCCTACAAAGTAACACCCTCACAGGTACAGTGTACTTTTTAATGTATTTAAAGGGAGAGAGCACAAGGTATCTTGAGCAACCATTGCCCCAAGTCACAACATTTGACGTGCACTTCTAAATGAAAAAATATACTTGTCATCACTCAAGCAAAAAAAGAAAGTAGTTAGTACATACGGTAACAATCAGTCTTGAATTTTTAAATTTATATAAAATTAATGGTGTCCTTTAAATGGTGGGCCTTTTAACCCATTGACTCCTAGGAGGGGAACTTAATAGATTTACTCTGTCTAATGTCCTGTCTAAAGCCAGACGATTTTACTCGTCAATAGGGATGGTCTAGGGCAGTTCAGGTGTCAATGGGTTAAACATCCACTCAAAAACTAGATGTCCCTGGTTAACCCATTGACTACTAGGAGTGGGAATTAATAGATTTTACTCTGTATAACACCCTGTCTAACGGCAGACAAGTTTGCTGGTCATTGGGGGCCATCCAGGGTGGTTCAGGTGTCAATAGATTAAGCGAAAAATTATTGCAGTTTTAATGAAGCAACTTAAGCAGTTTGAAAGAGGTCTGGATTAAATCAGCTTCCATATGGATTGATAAAAGTATTTAGTAAAGTCAAAGTAAAGTCAATTTATTTAACACCTGCCAGTAGTTCCTTCAGTTACGAAGCTGGTATCAATGGAAGCCGATTGTGTGCCTTTTACCCCCCTCTGGCACCTCTGTCAGTGCTCCGTTTCACGGATATTTAAAGCTATAGCTGCATGGATCAGAGGAAAGTTGAAACAGACATTGAAGTCACCGAGGATAAAACTGGGGACCCCTTTGCACCGAAAGCCGCACACTAGCCAACTGAGCTATGCCTGCAAATGTTGGTTTTTGAGGAGAGGGGAAAACCAGAGTACCTGGAGAAAAACCTCTCGGAGCAGAGTAGAGAACCAGCAAACTCAACCCACATATGGCATAGAATCCAGGAATCGACCCCAGGCCACATTTCTGGAAGGCGAATGCTCTCACCACTGCACCAGCCCTGCTCCCCAGTGGTAGAGAAATGTGATGTAAAATCACACAGTCACCGCTCCAGTCCTGTTCAAGCCTCAATGTTTTCCATGCTTCTTTGGAACTGGAGCTTCTCAATCATTGACAATATGATGATCTTTCCCTTGGAAATTAGTCAAATCAAATACAGGTAGTTCTGCCCCAGAGTTGGTCCTTCCCACAGTATTCTCACAACCCTTATATGATAATGAGTGCTTACTAGACACAATTACAATACCTGGGGTGGATCAACTCTAGGGTGGAACAACAGTTGTTCCACCCCAGACACACTACTCACACGCCAAATTCTTCTGGCGTGAACCAAGTCACATGGTCTGCCTCTTTCGAAGGCATCGGAAGATGAGAATTGGCAGTGAGAATCCAACGGAAACCTCAAAAACAGACTGTGTGCCATTTGTTTAATGGAATCGTGGTTTGGACGAGGTTGCTTTCATTACAGACTTTTCACTCCGTGTGATGTGTGTCATCTTTGCACTTGTTTGTTTCCAGCCGCCCCGCATGTTAAAAATATGGTGAATCTACACAATTGTGTATTTCAGTTCTTTGAATAAATGTAGTGGAAGTATATTCGCCTTCTTCAAGCGGCAAGCGGCCAGAATTTAATGAACTTATCGCGTTATGCAATTTTCAAAAAGTTGCATGACAGTATATTGTTTACGCACTGATGCAAGTGACACACTGTTTTCTCCGGCAAAAATGTCTTGCTTTACTCACTATAACAACACAGTATTGGAACTTTTTATAAAATTTTCGATTTTGATTTCAGATGAGATATTGCTGTTTTTTCCAAATTACGTTACGGTGGAGTTTTCGATAGTCTGTTTATGTTTAATAGCCGTGTATTAAAGCCGACTCGAAAAGAGCCTTGTTCACGAGATCAGTTGTTCATTCTTAAGCCGTTCAACTCTATCTGTTATAAAAAAGCTTTTACCCGTTCAGTCGTGAAGGTCACTCGTTTAAAAATTCCTTTGGCCCATTCAGTTTGTGAACTCACCCGTTCAAAAAATTCTGCAGTCGTTCGATCATTCGTTTCAGTCGTGCGAACTACTTTACAACCCGTGAGCTTGCCGCGCGTTCAGTCATTCAAACAACTTTCCTAAGAAACGTTTTCGCGTGAGAGGTCACAACTGGTATTATAAACCAGTCAAAACATATCTGTAGACACAATGATTGTATATTTTATATTAACAACAGAGCGAATACTAATGATTTACCTTTTAACATCAATCTTTTGGCACAACTGTGGAATTAAGTTTTTTTTTTATACTCTAATAATGCACCATCCATGTTCTTATGAACCCTGTTCACAAATTAATTAAACAACCTATTTGGCAATTAACCTACATGTATAACCAAAGTAATGGGGTTACCCTCTGCTCAACCAATTTTGTTCCACCAATATTTATTGGTTCATTTGGTCTTACACATACCATCAATTAATTTGTCAGTTTGCTAAACTCCCCATACACCTCCTGTAAAAGTTCATTCAACCTCTGTACAGAATCGCTACATAGACCTCTCTATAGACTGAGGTGTTCCCCCACCCCCTAGTAATTAAAACTAGCCTAATACTGGTCACACCTCATCCCCAACAATGTAGCACAATAGTTTCCTTCAAAACTCACCTCAAAATTACTGTTGGCATGACTTATTCTCCATTGTTGAGTCAATGCAACTAGTTTGGAAAATTCTACTTCTGTGTTAAAGAGTTCCCAGCCATCTTCATCAATAGCTTTTAGGTGTCGATAAAAGAAAGGGTACTTCATATTTGTGTTTTCTGAAAAGAAAATTATACTTGCAGGAATGTCTGAAATTACCTGCATATTTTACAAAATTTTTCACCACAAACATTTACTGGCTTACGCTTGGTGTAAATCTAATTTCTACAATAACAATTATAATTATAATTGTGACAAATGGTTAATGAATATGAAAAATGCACAAGAAATTAATGCTATAGGGATCTGTTTGTTGACAGAGAGAAATTCTGTACTATTGTAGCTACAAATGTGAGAATATATTTTGAAAATAGTGTACATGTATCTGTGAATTTATTGAATTGGCACAAACATTGTGTTGGCAGCAATCAGGTGATTTCCAAAAGAACAATGTCATTTCAAACCATTGTGACAAAGTTTCATCTACCAAAAGACGCAAAATAGGGCAAACATGATGCTAGCAAACATCAATAAATTTCTGTGATACTAAAAGAGATAGAGATACAAGCAACTTAAAGGAAAAGGAAAGGAAAATAATTTCATTTACAGTGGTACTATGATCAAAAAATCAAATCTGTTTTTCTTTGGATTTCAAAACTATGTTAACCCATTCACCCCTTAAAACGTATAACCGGCCTAAACTGGCTTTACTTAGTATTTTACTCTGTATAACACCAGACAATTTTACTCGTCAATGGTGAACCCCCAGGAGTCAATGGGTTAACTAAACATTCAGTGACCCAAGTTTTAAGCCTTAACTCAAAAAAGACACTCATTTATTTTAGCTGGAATTTTGTTATTTAATGGTCCAGTACCACTACTAACTTTAAAATCTTGAGAGAGCTGGATCAAGGAGAAAATGACGTCAAAGACTCACCAGTTCAAGAATGCAATGCGTTTGTATGTGACTGAATAAATATGCAGCACAGGAGTTTTGGGCTTTCAGATTTTTAAACTCGTGTTTTGCATACAGAATAAACTGTGTTTAAATGCTGAAATGTTAAGCTATTGAGTATAAAATGACGTCACTTTTCCCAAGATCCAAGCCTCTGAGGTCCAGTTGGTCAGTTTTTATTGTGACTAATTATGGCGGACCATGAAATCCAAAACTTACACTCACGGTAAACAGCCTTTGGATAAAAATCAAAGCTCAAAATTTGCCAGGTAAGTGTGGAGAAAAAAAGCAAGTGATTTTTTTAATCATAGTACCACTTTAAGCGGCTACTCTTCTAGTGCTGGTGCATGAAATAATGAATACGCCTTTTTCGATATATTAAAATTCAGCTTGCAAGCTAAGACAGGTTAAGAGGACAAAGACAAAGGAAAGTGGATGATACAATTGTATGTATTAGGGAATACTTTTCACTGCCTCACTGTCAAGCTAGTTGAAAAGTGATAATTTTATTTTGAAAATGGCCTATTGCAGACACTGTAAACTGAAATCAACAAATAACACATTTGAATCAAATGTT
Source organism: Montipora capricornis (assembly GCF_036669925.1). Taxonomy (NCBI): domain Eukaryota; kingdom Metazoa; phylum Cnidaria; class Anthozoa; order Scleractinia; family Acroporidae; genus Montipora; species Montipora capricornis. The sequence goes on along the minus strand of NC_090896.1, from coordinate 418,089 downwards.
AGTTTTTGACAAGAGGGGAAAACGGAAGTACCCAACTTCTCAGTGCAGAGCAGAGAACCAACAAACTGAACCCACCATGACACCAAACCTGAGAATCAAACCCAGGTCACAGTGGTGGGAGGCGAGTGTTGTCCCCACTGCACCATCCCTGGACCCTTTAAGACAAAATATAGGGTGTTTTTGGATGGATTTCTTGCTGCTGTGTGTATTTTAAAACCAAGTTTTGTAGGAAAATACACATTAATTTGCCCCCTGAGCATCCCATAATGTCTTTCGAAACAATAGAAATCAAAATGGCCGCCGTATCGGTAAGAAGGTCTATTCCCAAAGGGGTTGAATTGACGCTGAGGGGTACTAGGCCAATGGGTAATGGACTCTTGATCTGTCTTATATCATACCAAGTTATTCTGACATAGCCATAGATAATTCATGATATTGTTTCGGGCTACACTCGTCTTCCTGTAAACTTGTAAATGATGTAGCTTTTACCACTTTTGACGGTGTGTTTCTTGAGGTATTCTGGAAGGCTTTTAAGTGCCAATTTTGCTATTAAATCACTCTCATGGCAAAGGCAAATTTACGTAACGGAAAATTATTATTTTCTTGGAAGAGCAATCCTAGTACAGAGTATTAAAGGCTCGGGTAGGTCTAAATGAATGCAGGAAAAAAAACCAATTTCTGTGTACCATGGGTACCAGAGGTTTTATTTTTCTTTCGCAAGGAGCAGTTAACCTGCCAAAAATTTATGAACAGTGAATGGAGAAGTGAAAAATAAGAACTTTTTTTCCTCTGCACGACCGCTTTGCCATCCTGGCTGATATTGTGGCTTTGCCGCAAGATCACGTCATAGAAAAAAACCCTCTGGGATCCAAGGTGAGATTATCATAAACATAGACTCAGCCTATGGTCAGACTCAGACTAGTTGACAGAGAAAAGTTTAGAAGCTTGGACTTGCTTCTGCTTAGGCAGCATTTTAAGAAGAGGCAAACGCGATTATCAGTGGATGATGAACATGAACAGCCAGGTGATTCTACTAGGTGATGAAAAACTAATGAAAAGCTACTTTTTTTGATAGGAAACTTTTTAGTCTTTCTTTAAAACAACGATGAGGCTGAGATAGCTTGAGATGAACCACAATTTGAAGAGCACGCTAAGAACATACCCCAACAAAAAATAGGCTTGTACCACTCCTGCAGTATATGAGTCCAAATTAAGACTTTAAGTTTTTTGGATTTTTCAGCTACAACCTCACCAATACATGCAAAAATACTTGAGACACTGTATCCCATTTGGACCACCAAGAGATCTCAATCCCCTTATCCTTCCCATTCCCCCTTTCCCTTTATCAGTGTACTGTAGCTAGAATAATATGCACTGACCATGCTTAAATCTTAAAGGAACAACATTGCACAGGGGGCAAGGAGGGAGTTTGTGTTATAATTATGCAAGAGATGATTCAGAAATGCTACATGTAGCACTGATTCTAAGTTAAAAATAAGTTAATAAGTGTGTCAACATTTTTGCATTACTGGTTGTAGATACATGTAGAACTTTTCTGCAATCTGAGCAGATTTATTTCATAAAACCTTGCCATAAAATTAATACAAAGAAATTATAAACAACTTTTGGTGTGATTTGGGGTTCCTATTGTAATGGTAATCAGGATGAAACTATACATGTATTATCACTTGAAAGCAAAAAAAGCTAAACATAGTGTCATGAGAATGGCTTCAGGAAACAAAAGAAAGTAGTTTCTTACCAATAGTTGACAGAATATCAATCGATGACGCCACATTCAGTGCTTCTTCAATGTTATTAAATCTCAGTTTTATGGTATCAAAGTTTTTGCAGCACAGTGTCAATGTCCCTTGTTGGCCTACTGCCTTCTTTTCCACATGCTCTACTGCTGAGTGCAGAAGCTGAATTAAGAAAAAGAGAGGGAATCCAAATATAGCAACGATTGTTTTCTTTTATTACATATCCAGTTCTAAATGCACCAGTCCAAGCTTTACTCAGTGCTGAAACAATGAATAAGGTTGCATTAACTACATTGTACATACCAGAGCAGATGAGAATAATTATTATGACTTAACATTATGATCCACTCTGTTGACATGGAACTGATTGAACCAAGTTAAATTTAACCATTATTAGTGGTTTTACTATTATATATCCCCATGTAGAGGGAAAGACTTCCCAAATGCCATCTTTTACAGAGTTACCAAACATCTAACAAACCATGCCTTTCTGCACAAAACTTTCCGACTGATTTCAAATTTGCCTGGTACCATGTGAAGGGCAACAGTAAAACACTGAATGATGGAATGGTGGAATGGTAGAATGACGGAAAATCCTTAAACTTGGAATGGCAGAAAATCGCCCAAAATCCTAAAATGCAGAACGGGGGAAAATTGCCCCAAATCCTAAAAGACCAAATATAAAATCCCAACCAAAATTGTTTTAAATGATTGTTTGTTCGAAAAAAAAATCTTCCTTTTTAAGCCATGGGAAATTGGCCGTATTACAGGGTTGTTGTAATAAATAGATATAGTCAAGCCTTAAGGCGGAGCTCCCTGGTCATTTATTCTTTCTGCCTGTAGGGTTAGTGCAAATAAGAGAGTGTCTAATCGGCGTGGGTGGGTGGCTCGTGGCTCGTGGCTCATGGGTAGTGGGTCGTGGGTCCGAGATCCTCCATGTATACACGTCATGTATACACACTTATATTATGCTGTTTCCAATGCCCTCTCGCAAAAGCCGTTTTGTCTGTGATCTCTTTCTAGGGTATATACAGAGTGACTCTGAAGGGATTGTGCCAAAGATGTTATGTTAACATTCTGTCAGTGATTCACGTTTTATTATTTATTTCTTTCAGGTAGTCCCTGCTTCAATTTCCTGGCACACTTGTAAAATAGCCAACTGGTTTGCCTCCCGCCAGATGGGATTCTTAACAATTGTATATGTTCAATGCTTGGAGATATTAGCTACTAGCTACTCTGAAATCCGAGGGTAAACAAAGTGATTCTTTTATTTTTTTTATTTTACGGTCGCTCTACAAGGTGGATGCATGATCCTTAGCTTTCATGAAATCAATAAATCATGACCAAACACGAAGACAAAAATCCCATGAGATGTATGCCAGAAAATGACTCAAAAGTTTGGTTGCAGCCATGACACAGCTTTTTCGTGTTTCCCAAAAGTTGATCAGTTGTTCTTTTCTTTTACTTGAAATGTCGACAAAAAGCAGTAGATCGTTACATCGAAGTTGTTGGGTAACGTGAGTTCCGTTATTCCATTAGCGTGAGTTCCAGAACAAACAAGCGAGTTCAATACAGTTTTCTTTTTTAATTAATGCATTCATTCTAGGAAAACGTGTACGCCAATGTTAAGCATATACCTTCGAACACTTTCGTTAAAGTTTACCGAAATTGTTTGCCGGAGCAGAAGGAAAAATGTCTATAGTTAATAGGAGACAGTTTTCCTTCATTCAACATTTCATAAATGGTGTTCGGGGAAAATAATTTGTGAGCGGGCAATTGCAATTGGACCCTGGGAAAGAATTTGAGGAGTAACTTCTTCCACTAAGTATGAGCTTTTTCTGGTATTCTGCTTGGGATGAGCCTGCAATCCAATTGAAAACTAGTACCTTAGTACCTTAAAACTTATTTATTCAAGGAAATTTTTGTATAACTTTTTCGTTTATGAATTAATTTTTATTTTTTAATTTTTCATGAATTGTAAAGCGCTTAGATCACGTCTGGATAGGCGCTATATAAGAATTATTATTATTATTTTATTATTATTATTATTATTATTATTATTATTATTACCTGGTCAGCAGTCAACGCTGACCTTGGTGAGCTCTAAGCTTGAGCCCATGATATGGTTATGTGATACTGGTCAGTGGATACCTTGTTTTGACAGGTGTCAATTGATCAAAACATGGATGTCCAATATCAAAGATGTATGCAGTATTAAAAACTACATGTAGCATGATACTGGTCACATTGGCATACATGGAGGGGTGAATGGACGTACATACGTACAGAGAGTCGATGACATCATGGCTATAAAACCAAAATTTCTTGCATCAATGGGTTACCATATTTTCTTACAGTAACTGTGGTGCTCCGTGTGCGCGCGCCAAAGGCGCACATAGAGCTCTGCTATTAACCCTTTCAGCCCCAATAGTGCCAAATGGCACTTACAGATTTTACTCTGTCTAACGCCAGACGATTTTACTCGTCAGTGGGGAACCCCTCGGGGCTTAAAGGGTTAACAGAGCGGAGTGAGGTTATAAATGTTAGGTTAGGGTCCAATTATGGCCTGCAAAATTCAAATCTCGCTTACACTTGAATTTTTATTTGTGTGTTTTCAATTCTTTTAAATAAACGAGTTTTTTTCTTTCAAATGGGCATCAAAGCAACAAAATGACTAACAGTGGTGCCGACAAGTTCATATGTCATCATTTGCACACTTAAAACTTTTTTTTTTGTAAAATTCCAAAATGTTTAAAGTCAATACCTAACCTTAACCATTTCACACCTAAACTGGCCAAACCAGGCCATACTTAGTATTAATTTTTTACTCTGTCTTTTTTTAAGCGGGCCATTTTCACTGGCTTCAGTTAAGTCCAGCCACAAAATATTTGTAGCACAATATCCTACATGAACAAACTTTATTTGCATGTTAACATATATTCATTGAAGGCTTGAGTCAATGCAGTCATGCCAGGAGACCCAGGGGAATAAAGAAATTTGTGGTTGACTAACTACGGTCTGTCACCCCAGTAAGGGTCAGCATGTTATCAATGGTCGAAGCCGTGGCCACTTTGGTGCTAAAGCACCATCGCCTTTGCACTCTGTTTTGTTGCAATATTCACGGCCTGACATTGCTTGCAGGACTGCTATTGCGTTGATGGTGGGTTGAGATGAAAGTTCAATCTTTGTCAATAGAATCTGATGTGAAATTGTGACCGTGGGAATATTTTATCCAGGAATATTTGACTTAAATTGGTGGCACCTGAGAATTTAGTCTCTAGCCTTGGGATTTTAATATAATATAACCGCTGACAACCACGAAATTGAGAAATGGCTCAAATCGCATCAGATATGGAAAACAGCCACACAAGGAAGGCAGCTATCCACGATGGCAATAAGGTTAGGCTTTTTAATTGAGATTTTCTTCATATAATTATCTTCTTAAGCTTTTTATCGGGATTCTCATGCAAATCCTTATATTTTTGTCGTCCATGCTCACACAGAGCTTGGGGCGCCTGTGGTCACACTCCTTTTGTTTCAACATGCTAATGTGCCGTGCATGTGTTCACCTTATTCACTGTTTTCGCCTGGAGGGTCACAAATGTTTCTTAGAGGCTGAGAAGAAGGATGCTTTCCATTAAGCCAAAAATTCCAGAAATTTCAGGCTGAAGTCAAACGGAAAGGTCCATTTTGGTTTGATCCGACCGGAATATTTGGGACCACCTCTGGAGGAGGTCCTCTTTGACTGGTTGGTCCGGTCCCACCAAAACATGCTGTTCCATTTACAAAAATTCTCGTTTCCAGCGGCATTTCATTGTGATGTAACCGAAGTTTTGGTCGAAACGTAAATAGAACGCTTTGGTCGGGTTGGAAATTGACATTTGGTGAAAAATGTCATTCCATTTTTCCTTTGGTTAGTTCCACTGGTCTCCAACCTGATGGTCCGGCATAATGGAAAGCACCTTTCGAGTTTGGATAATGTTTCACGGAGCATTAAGAACTCGACGGTCAACTTCCTGACCACCTCCACCTCATTCCCCCCACCCCCCCTTCCTCGAGTGAGTCCCAGCACCATCATGAACACGTCATCACTCACACCATTTACATGCTGAATTTAAGACTACACACTCTATTGGAATTCAAAATCAGGAAGTTACATTAAGATACTTACGATAAGCTCATCGATGTGATCAGTTCGAGAAGAAAAGATGAGATGATGACCCGTGACAACCAAGGTTCCTTCAAGATGGGGACAGCCTCGACGACGCAAGGAAACGTTATCTACTTTCGGTGACTTGATAAAATCCACCAAATCCATGTCAAGTAAAAGTCAGTTTCATTTGATAAAAGGAAAAAAGATAAAAACAAGACACAAGAATCCTGCAAAAATGGCACAAATAAACACTTTGCATGTACACAGTTGAGGAACCAAGCCTTGTAATCTGCTGGGTGACCTTACATATGTCGGTAAGTACTTTATGTATCCCTTATTATAATGTATTTTAGACCTTCGTAAATATGGCGTCACGAAAGGTTTTGGCACCCAAAATTTATAAGAAGTTTTTACAAGTTTGCGAGCAATGGCCCGTGGATCACAATCGCCTGGGAAGAGATTTTGGGGAGCATCTGAAAGGAAGCCTTGTGCCAAGCATTAAAAAATCAGAGATTGGCGTGAGTTCCAAGTACTTTTTGAGATATCTCACTGCCTAGCCTAGTGAAGAAGTGGCATGGCAGAAACTGGGATCCTATGAACTCAGAGTTCACCTATGTAATATACTGAAGATTGATGATAATCAGCTTCCTCGATCACTCCTTTCATTCAAAGTAGCTTGAGTCAATCAGTATGGGCAGTGTATGTTCTCATGTGGATTTGACCATTCTATTTTACTTAGCAAACTGTATCATTATGGAATTAGGGGTATTTATATGTCTATAACTGGTTTTCGACTTACTTGGCTCACCGTACTCAGACATCTCAAATTGATAGTCATGAATCTTCCAGGAGGAATTCGGTCACTGGATCGAAGTTCCGCAAGGTTCGGTTTTAGGACCTATACTCTTCCTAATTTAGATAAATGACATTTATACTTGTTCTGATAAACTCAGGTTTTACAGTACTTGTTTGCTGATGATACAAATTTACTATAATATGCTGACAAGAATTTGGAGTCTCTAGAAGCCGTAGTTGACAACTAATTGAAAAATGTATGTGACTGGCTTAATGCAAATAAACTTATAACTATTAATGCAAACAAATCAAATTTTGTTATTTCGAGGCTCATGCAAAAGAAACTTAATTATCATATATGCTTGAAAAATACGAGATACCAATATGAACACTGTAACAGCTTGTGAAAACAAGGATTACGCTAAATTTCTTGGGGTCCTAATTGACAAGCACTTAACTTGGAAACAACACATTGATTACATTGCTTCTAAGATCAGCAAAATTGTTGGTTTAATAGTGAGATTGCGGCACCGTGTACCATTAAACACCCTTCTTCAAGTTTACTGATCACTCATATTTCCCTATATTTATTACAGCATAGCTGCTTGGGGCCAAGCTGCTCAGTCTGACTTAAGGAAGATTCTTGTTCCTCAAAAACAAGCCCTCCACCTTATTTTCTTTTGTAATACTAGATCCCATGCTATCCCATGGTTTGTTTCTTCTACCAGTAATATTCTGCCAATTGATATGCTTTACTTTGAAACAGTATCTACCCTTGTGCATGATATCTCTATAATTCTGTACCAAAGAACATTCAGAAACTTTTTAATCACTCATCTAGCATTCATAAATATAATACACAATCATCAGCTATGGGCAACTATTATGTTAGTGAATCACGACTTAGCTCACAGTTGAAGTCTTTAGCCAACTTTGGAACAAGATTATGGAATTCTTGAACACTTTACGCGATTAGTGTTGCTATACACATGTAGTGTTTGTTGTAAAATTTAACTGTAATTTTTTAAAATAAACTTGAGCTTGAATTTTGAAATCTTGAGAAGCGGAACAAGAGTTTTTTAATTTATAATTAATTTTTATTGCATATTTAGTTGCTGCTGATGGTATTTTTCATCAGCTTGTACATAATGGTGATTTGTATTATACATGTAGATGGGTAGTGTAGTACTTCATTGCTTGTTTCTGTTCTCAGGAATGAACAAGTATTTTGAAGTCAGTGTAATATTAAACCTAAATTATCCTTATAATTATTTTTCTTCTCTTTTCTTTCAGCCACAAGAAGCAGAAAAGATGCTTGATAGCCTCATAAAAATAAGTTCAAACTATTATAGAAACAAGGTATATGACAAAATGTGTCCATTCAGAAATGAACTACTACCACTATTTCGACTGCTAGTTGCCACTACTTCCCCCACCACTACTACAAGTGTTGTTTAATATTTGGCTTGCACTGGAATATATCAACGATTAAATTGGTATATATTAAGAGTACATTGCGCCATTCTTTGAGATCAAACAACGATATTCTCCTTGAGTTGCCACGAGAAAGAACTAAGAGAACATTGGGGGACAGGGCTTTTTGTGTCGCTGCCCCAAAGCTATGGAACTCGCTCCCCCGTAAAATTCCCAACAGTAGAGCTTTGAACAATTTTAAGAATACGTTAAAAACACATTTAGTTAGGCTAGCTTTAAAACCTATGATTTAATTGGAATTAATTTATATTTATTTTTTAATTTGCATCTAGCTTTTTATCTAGTTTTTACTTTTTATAAATATCTGGTTTTTATTGTAGGTTTTTAGCTCATTTTACATCATACTTTGTAGTTTTTAATCATTATAATGTGCAGGTGATCATATATATTCATGCAACCTGCACAATATAAATGTAAATTATTATTATTATTATTTATAGGAGCTATCCTTCCAATCTGATTTTGGTTTTATTATGCTCTGTTCTCTGTTTGCTAATTAACTTTCCAGTACCCTCGCAAAGCAGAAACAGCATTCACTGGAGACTTGCAGGCTGTCAAAGAAGGTGCTAAACATTATTTGTCAACAGGTCAGCAATGTTTCTTATTAGAGAGTTAAAGCATGAGCAGCAATGATGACACCAAAAAGAACATTTCACATTGTAGTTTAAATAAGAGGGTTAGAGAAAAACAGACTTTGGCATTTTTTTTGCTCAGGAATTGCTGAATTTCCAGCAATTCCTGAGTTGTCCCATGTGTAATATTATTGGGTTCCAGTTATTAAACTGATAATCATTGAAGTATAAAGAAAATTGGAATTAATCATTGACGCTCATGTCTTCCATATAACCTAAAATTCCATGCTGAGAGGAATAGAATGGTAAAGAGGTGAACGAAAATGTAGTGTAGAGTTCATGTACTGCACATCCAAAACCAGTGTATTTGCTCCTTACACCTTGGCATTGTGTTTATAGATGTCATTGCTTATCATTTGTTGTTTTTTGCACGTACAGTGTATTAAAGATAATTTTTTATTTCTTTTGGTCAGATATGCAGAAAAAGTCAAAGGAGCAGACTTGGTGGGAGAAATTGATTAGGAAGAAGAGTGTCTATTATGAGGACTGAAAAGACCTATCATTTATAATTATTTAGCATTGATAGTAAACAAAGGAAAAAGTCAAAATTTGTTCTCATTGGGCAAGCAAACTTTGTGACCCACTTGCCCAAGGGGTTCCTTTGAACACTTGGCAGCTTTCCTCAAGCACTGTCATAACCCAAACCAATTTACTCTGTCAGACTGCTTCATATCGAAGAAAAGAGAAACTTCCTTGGCTAGTGTGGAAAGCCGTGGTATTTTCAACTGACAACATCCATGGGCCTTAACCTATTCACCCCTGAGGCATGCCCTGTTGACGAGTAAAATCTGCTGGCATTAGACAGAGTGAAATTTGTAAGTCTCACTCTGAGGAAGCAAAGAGTTAAAGGGGACATAGTTGTTGAGTGCATGTACATGTTCTTCAAAGAACAGATTATTGTAAATAATAATAGCACATGTAACAATAATATCATTGTTAAACTATTATCATTGTTGTTAATAATGATAATGATACTTTATTAATACATTTTTGTTGGTAACCTAGTAGTATTTTTTTTTTTTGGTCTTCCTAACATGCAACCTTAAGTGGCAGAACAAATTCCTAAGACAAATCCATCCTGCATGTAAATCCAGTACAATTTCTACTTGAGACCCTGCTACTTCCTTAGACAGTTTAATTTCTTTCAAAGGAAAAACTGTCTATATTTTGACTTTAGTTTGTAAATACAAAAAGATCCACCAAATAGAAGAAGGTTGATTCCCCTTCATCATCCTTGCCACACCTACATTCACACACACTGTCAGCCGCAAGCCCTGGCACAATAATTGTGCCAGGACTCTTGGAATATAATTATTGTATTCCACGAGGGAGGGGCAATGGACAGTCACAAGGTACATGTAAACAGGCAAAGTACTTTATTACAATTTTCAGTGAATGGTTCAGTTAAAAGCCTTCTAAATGTTACATACCAAAACTAACTTTTTGAAGTCTGTTTGAATTTATAGCTTGAAACTTCAATGAAGTGATCTTTTTTCCTTTAAAACACATGGCATTTATATTACCAACTTAACTACATAATAATCTCCCACATATTTGCCAATGCCAAATGGAAGCGAAAGAGGTTAGAACTGACAGGGTGTCCTGCAGTCTGCTATACAGAAAAACACATCCACTGATAATTACTAAACATTATTATTCCACTATTACGCCATTTCACCATATTTAGTCAAGAGAACGCGCAAAATAAAATACGGTAATATACTGTAGTTTTGCGGTTTGACCAGTTTAGAACAGATCAAATACGGACAGAATGGGAGTTTTTCAATGAAAGAAATTGTTTTCAACACGATGCAAAGCCTGAGAATTTAGCTCATCATCGCTCGTCACTCCTCATTTTGTTTATCCAATCAAGTAAAGATCTTTGGCTGGCTTTTTGTGTTGTTTACATCATTCGCATGCGCCCTGAAGGACAGATGATCCATTTTCTTCAAAACACTCTCACCAAATAAAATTGAGCAAAATAACACCTTTTGTAGTGGAATAATAAATCTCTTATTCGATGGTTTAACATATAACACTTGCGGACATTTTGCTCATTGCTTGTATTGTTCCACGCTGGCTCGGAAAAATACTATGCCATTTGCAAAATAATCCATGTGTATTATATGTTAACCCATCAAATAAGATGAATATACAGTCCACAACACATAGCCATTGGTTAGTTGCAGGTGAAGACTAACACTTTTATCACAGGTAATTTTCATGAATACAAAGATATAATATAAAAATTATGTTCTTTATTTTTTCCAAGAGTGCACGGTAACGATTCCTGCAATCTGATTGGTTCTTGGCATGTAACCATGCCTGTGGGCAGAGATAGGAAAATCTGGACAGTGCCTAGAATCAATTACATTGCAGGATTTGTTTCTGTGCCCATTTGTAAGAAATAAAGTTTTTTTTTTTTCAATTTCATTAGCTAGACCAGTTACCAGAGAACCAGCACTGTATACAAAGACCTTAAAAATTTAAGGCCCAAGGTTACCATTATTTTATTTTATTTTATTTTTTTCAGTTTTAAAATACCCAAACGATAGTTCTCTATTTGCAAATTGCAGACTGTCAAATACTGTTTTGTTCTAACAAAATAATTACCAACGAGTCACAAACACTGATTTCTTGCTCCTAATCATATTTCTTTTTCAAGCTACAAGATATTGCCAAAAAAAATGATGGCTGGAAACAATCAATGTCCCACTCCTAAAGTGCAATGATTTTGTCTTCATGCTATTAAGAGATTGGGCAAACACGTGCATTGTATCTATGAAAGCATTAATGCAAGCTTATAAATTTCTCAACAGTTTTGGGTACAACACCAAAATAAGATAATTTAAACTTTCTCACAGCCCTTGCAGCAATGCACTTTAACTCCAAGCGACTCTTTGAAGAAAGAACCCTACGTGCTTCGTCAGTTTCAGCAACATCCATGGCTGTCTTCCCATCAATATTAACAAGATCCTCATGGACTCCAGCATCTAACAATGTCTCCAAGACATCTCGTAAGATTTGAAGACCACCAGTGTTGGGTTTAAAGACCACAGCCAAATGCAGAGGGGTACTGCCTTTGTTGTTAACTGCATTCACATTACCACCGGCATTTATTATCAGCTTCACAGTCTCTATGCAGGGATATTTACACACATCTCTGACATAGTGTTCCTCTGTGGGTGTTTTTGACCACACTGCAAGGTGGAGCATTGTATTACCATCATGTGTGCGTGGATTCAAGCGAAGGAACCTTTGAATCAGGTCAAATACATGGGAATTATCTCTTTTCCTTGGATCTTGCACTTTAGTGAATATTGTCAAAAGATACAATGCACGATATACAACGTTTTCCAATTCCTCGTTAAGCAGCTTAGTCTCATGTTCAACTTTGGCCTTTCTGGACTCTGCTTTCTCTTTCAGCCTCTCATACTCACAAATAGCTCTTTCAAATACCTCTTCAATATACCTTTGTTTTGGAAGAAAATTTCTTTGCACCATATGACAAAAAAAGTCTGCAAATATTTTTAGATCATCTGTGATTGGCTGGTTACATTGCTGACCAATCTTCATTGCATGCCCCCATAAACCAATGCAAAGATCAAAATTCCCAGAGTCTGCAAACACTGCACCCCGATATCTGATAGGAAATCTGAGTTCAGTATTGTCTCTTCCAAGGATTCTCTCTCTTATTAGAAGGCCTTCCATGTGAATGTCATGGTCACTTCCTTCTATCAATGAAAGCTCCTGAAGAGTCTGACACTCTTTCCTACTTTGGTAAACTTCAAGTGGATCCATTTGTTGTTTGAACATTGGATGTGAAACATCTATAAACCTTTCTTCCATGCCACGTTTCATAAAAGAAAATGCCTTCTCAATATCATAGACATCAGGCTCATTTGCAATGGTTGCACCAAGAAGCTCTAGTCCTTCAATTCTCTGCTCTTTCGAACATTCTGGTCTCTTGATAAAATACTCGACCATTTCAATCTTACAGTCATTGCTAGCTAGGAGTAATGGGGTTAGCCGCTGGATATTTGGCAGCTGGGATGCACCCAAACCCAACAGTTCATTGGCAATCTCAAAGTGACCCCTTTCAACAGCATAATGAAGAACTGTATTGCCTTGTTTGTCCCTCAGATCCATGTTCGCTCCACGCTTGATCAGAAAATTCACCACATTCATGTGCCCGTTATAACATGCCACCATAAGAGGGGTGTTCTCGAAATTATTCCGCGCATTCACATCTGCACCGCTTTCCACCAAACATGAGACAATGTCTAGACGTCCATCGTAGGCGGCGGCCCTTAACGGAGTCGAGTTAGTCAAAGTTCTTCCATCCACATCGGCGTTTTCTTCAATTAATAATTTCACCACATCAAGATGTCCTGTCGCAGCAGCGGCCCACAAAGGAGTGCATCCCTCGATCACTTGATCATCAACTTTCACTGTCCCGCGAGCCTCTATGTCTGCTTTGTACCTGAGGAGCATTTTCACGGAGTCTAGATTACCATTGCGGGATGCGATAATCAAAGGAGTGGTGAATTGGTCGCCATCTTTGATTTTTGTTTCCAAAGCAGTGCTTCTTTCGCCAATAGTCATTCGCTGTAGAACGTCACTGAGAAGAACCACAGCACCATCGCGAGCTGCTTCGTAGATTTTAGGCTTTGGATTGAGCAATTCACACCACGATTGACCACCATCCATGTTACAAAAAATGTGAATATAGACCGTAGACAACCGTCTCTAATCAGATGTGTACCAGTCCTTACTCGACAACTCGGTCAAGTGACAATGTTTAGCTCAGATTTCAACTGTGTGGAGATAATAATCAGCTATAAACAATGAGACTGATCCATCATTTTTGCCTCTGGTCGCACTTTGTTTCTTTAGAGCGAAAAGCGAAAGTATACTTATCCGCCATTTCTCGGTTTCCTCATGTCCAGTCCCTATCGGTTGTATACGTCATCCTTCTCCATTCTTTTCCGTTTTCGTAAAACCTCGAAGGCCGAGGATCTGGCAACTGATGATTTAAATAACTGGACGTGCAGCCTGTCGATTGGCTTATAAACGTAGAGATTAAGCGCACAACCCTTCAGTGACCATACGAAATCAACGCACATATGCTGTCACCAAAATCTCGTCCCCAGAGTCCGCTTTTTCTTTTGGTCAGCACCAAAAACATGGACTTTGGCCACTTCCAAGAAGTCCGCACATCACGGACTTCCGGCTCTTCTAAGCACGCCCAGAAATTTGAAACAACAGTGGTTTCGAAACAGTGGTTGTCGGCGGTTACAAAAATGGACCTTCATTACGACCGCGCATAAATTAGAAGTGGCCACAGTCCATGTTCTTGCGGATCAAAAGAACAGCGGACTCTGGGGACGAGATTGTAGCCGCGTTAAACGCCGCGTTATGACTCGTTGGTTTAATTCAGTTTCATGCTCGGTGCAACAGCAAAGACAACGAAATGATACTAATGATTATAATAATAATGATGATGATAATGGTGAGGATGATACAAGTGATGAGTTGTTTAAGGACACTGGTATAATACTCGGGAAAAAAAAAATTCGAGTACTCCTAAGAGAAGTCAAACTTTGACCTTCCACAAGTTACACAGGAGACTCGTTCATGTATAAAACGACCCCTGTACGTCTGGGAACTGGTCATCGGTCTCATGAAATGTCCAATGGAGTCAGTTTGATCTTATTTTCTCGCCGCGCTTTCCGCTTTCTGAGTTTTTCGGTCCTCCACTATCCGGACTGCTAGCAGTCTAGTTGGATCTCACTGAAATCGAAAGAACTTCAGCTGCAAATTGATGACTTCAACATTGTTCTCGGAACATTCTTTCCACGCTAGTTTGTCTTGACTGACCTCTTCGAAGAGAGAGCTTGCTCTTAGACTAGTCTTGACAGACGAAACATCCAGGATAGTTCGAATTCGCAGACGAACTATCTTAATTTGCCCAATTTTCGCCCTAAACGGAATATCCGCGCTATTATTTTATATTGCACGGACGATTTGTCTTGACGGATGATCTGTCTCTAGTATAAATTCAACCATAGAAACGAAAACCAAGTGTGAAAACGAGGGAGGGAGATTTGAAGCGCTCAACAACTGATGGATAATTAAGTGAGCGATAATTGAGATGTAGTAACCCCATATCTGGGAATTGAAAAACAAATTTACTTCTTTTCTTTATTTTTGTCAATTGAAAATTATGTCATGGTATATAGAGTAAGAATCTTGCGCTTATCTTAATTCTTATGACGTATATATCTAAATTTAATCTGATTCGAAAATATACATAAACGAGTCTAACACCGAAAGCGAAGGTAGGTGTGATGGTGTACCGATAAGGGGGAAGTCATAACATCTCCTAAATTCTGTGCCGCACGCGGTCTGTAACAACAGCCATGGCTCTGCTTCTTGACCTTGTCTATAATACCGTATATGGTATTTTTTTGCTTTATTTTTATTGCATTTATAGGTGTAAAGGAACCACAGTAATTTGCCCAGGGAGTCCGTTGGTTGTTGGGACTCTAGCGCCTGTATAGGTGTCTTTATTTTGTCTCCTAAGATAACCTTTTTAATATGAATTTTTTAATTGATATATTGAGTTCCTATTCATGCATCTGCATGTCACTGAATCTGAATGTAGCGGATTTGTTTGGCCTAATTAATCCTATTGATATTTATTCCGATTAATTTTATGTGTTTACACTCGTAGTCCTTCCTGCTATCCACCGGTCCCTTTCTCCATTCAGTACATATAAGAACGGGGTTCTCATGCAAGAAGAAAGAGTAACGAAACTAAGATGGACTCCTCTGAGGGACAAGATACAAGAGACATAAACAGGAAAGCCCTTGACTAGACCACGCACAGAAAGTTTCCCTTCCAGTGTTAAGAATTATAAGTCCTAAAGCACCAATTGTTAAGAAATAGCCTATAGTCTATTTCAAGTTATGTTTCTACATCAGGATTTGAAGGCTTTCCTCGCTTGATAAGTTGTTTTTCTCCATTAATGTTGATGATTGGCGTCTCCGTCCTTGTGTGCCAAACATATACCTAACAATTAAGAAAACAGGAAGATCATGAATAAAAAATAAGAAAATGTTTAACAAATTATACAGAAGCAATGTTAGCCGTTTTAGATTGAAAATTGTGTCAGTTGTTTGGACTCCGAATCGTTTACTCACGCTGCTTTATTATTTAGCACTTGTAATGTAAAAAGACATTATTCTTGCATTTTGCAACGAAGAGAGGAAACAGCTGCTGTACGAGCTGTGTAACAGTGTCTTCTCGCTTTTCTCCAGGCCTCGGTTCCTCATAAAAGAAAAGAGAACGCTAGGTTACAGGCCTTTCTTGTTGGCTGGAACGACATACCTAAAGAATTGCGTTTACTCGATAAAAGAGCGAGTTTCAATTGAGTGTCGTAAAACCAAAACCAAAGTAATTACTTTGGCCAATCAAAAAGACCCAAGCGATGATCCTTGGGAATTCATCCTATGACCTGGACTTTGCCGGCACTTCCATTGACATTAAAGACCACTTTAAGATCCTTGGAACATGTTTGGATAATAAGTTCTCTTTTAAAGAACATATAAATGTAATGTATGGCATGTTGAAGAAAGTTATCCCGTGTACATGTATACAGGCTAAAGAAAGTATATGCTAAGATAGCCGCACTTCGCCGCCTTAAACGCTTAGTTCCCGGAAAATGCTCTGCTTCTTCTTTATAGGAGCTTTGTATTATCACATTTTGAGTACTGCAACTCTCTACTTATGGGCATAGATAAAACATTTAAAAAGAAACTGGAAGATGCGAACTGTTATGACCTACGAACTATAATGAACATGGGGAAAAGAACTAATTATGAATCAGTTCTTAGGATGGTAGATATGGATACATTAGAACATTGGCGTATAGAAAAATCTTTGATAATATTTTGTAAATGTTTTAATTAAGGAAAATGGTCCAGGCTATGTAGCCAAGTTATTTAAACCCCGAGTTACACCATATAATCTTGGAGGGAGGGGTCTAAACGTAGCACAATTTTCATATAATAGTAGATTCCTTCATGGCTCATATAAGTATATAATCTCACGTATCCGGAACCTGCAGCCTGTTGCCATTAGTTGTAAAAATGCACCTAATGTATCATCCTTTTGTAGACTTTTAAATAAAATAAATTTTACCGGCTGTCAATGCAGTAATTGCCTTTGACTTAATTAATTTATGTAGATATACGTAATTTTTAATTTAACTCGTAATACGTAAGCAATATAGGCTTTTTTAATATATACATAACTGAACTATAATTTAATATTGGTCGAAAACTCTTATCATGAGCCTCTGGCTCTGGGGACTGGGAGACCACCCCCTGTGTAATTTGACATGAAATAAATTATCTTATCTTATCTTAAAGGACGGAGACAATCCAGTAAACCAATCAAAACTCGAAGTAATTACACGTAGCCGACACAAAGCGCGGGAAAATGTGCACGCACGAGTCACGATTGGTTATAGTTCACTTTTGATTGGTTGAAAAAATGGCGCAAGAACTTTGAGCCAATCACTGAGTGAAGTAATGCAAAACCAAAGCAATTCGCTTATTACTTTCGACACTCAATTGAAAACCGCTCTATAGCCTGTAACTATTGTGCTATTCACCCTTCCCACCACTTTTTCCAGGCTGAAAGATGAAGATACAATGTATGTTCTTGAAAATTAGGTATTTTACTCAGCTCACAATTTACCTTTAAACAGTTTCCGGCCCTAGGTTCCAGTTCTTCTACGGTCGTGATCTGTTCAAGAAACGAAGTCTCTAGGAATCCAGGTTTGATGTCAGGGTCAAACCGCGCCTCCGGTCTTTCTACCAGCAGCCTTCTCAAGTTGATGGCAAACGCCGCCATATCAATAGGGAAAGTCCTGAATGGTTTCCAGTTCGTATGGAAACCCACCACGTGACCGTGTTTGCAGATGGGTCCAGCCCATCTAGCCGCGCCTGTAAAGGCCACCGGCCACACTCCAACTGTGTTTATACTCCGCATCTGAATGACATAAACGAAGAGCTTGTTTTATTATGATGTCACCGAGTGACTCGGACATACCCTGAATTCCATTGCAACCAACATTAGTACGTCGTTTGCGCTTTAGATTTCTTGCTCGAACTCACCACTACAAAGCGGTCGAGGTGATATACTATCATCTGGCGTATGTCACCTGAAACTCGACTAATAGCGGGGTCAAATTTGCATTTCAGAATAATGTCTTGTTTCCAATCACTTAAAAGTATGTTTCCAGTTTTCGTGTCCCTCTTCACCCCCTCTTGGTCATTTTCAGGAAAAATGTTCAGAAAGCAAAACGAATATTATTTTAAAGTGAACGTTTTGGCAATTTGCTGTGTAAGGAATGCTTGCAGAAAGTTCCCTTCGATTCAGACACTCGTGACCAACAGGTTTATCTTTGAGAGTGTGATATTTGTCCAATGCCTTGTCTTCTACCATTATCAATCATGTGTGAGACCTGCTCATAACTTTCGCATTCAGGGTCATTTGGCTTTTGCGGTCTTTTAAGTCACTCAACTGGGAGAATATCGGGGTAAATAAGCGAGGGAAATATTTGCGGCCTTCTTTGCCACCCCCAGTATTTTATACAATAAAATTCTTATAACCGGGAATTATTACAAACCATATTCGATGAAAACAAGGATAAACAAAGTATGATCATACTAAAAGCTCAATTTAGCACGAGGAAACACTTACCTCTTCAAATAATCTGATATCGTAAGTGTTATCATCATCAGCGAAATATACCACTCCCTTATTCAAGTTAGGATTAACATTTTCCCGTAGCCAGTCGATCCCCACATTTCTCTGCTCCACTCCTCTTGACTTAGTCCATCTCGGCTTATTTTTCCTCCTTCTCATTTCAGCAGGAGTTCGTACATTCAGATGAGTGTAATTCAAACCACAACGGCTTAAAAATCGTTTTACAAGGTTCGTTCTCTCATGAGAGTCTTCCACAACAATCCAATGCAGATTTTTTACATGTTTCAAAGTTTGCGCCGTGCGCGTTAACTCCGCTTTCTGCAGGAATCGCCTGTAGGTCGGTGTAATAACAAATATTGCTGGGAGTTTAGGATCCCATCCTGACATTTGCAAACCTATCTTTTTTTCTAATTCTTTCAATTTTGCTTGTAGCTGTTGTACAGATACTTTTCTTTCTTGAGTTCTTGGTTCGCCGGATGAGAAAAGCTGATATCTTTTTCCTTGTATTTGAGTGTTTCTTGACGAAGAAGACGCAGCTTTTTCCGAGTCAGAAGGAAGTCTTCTCACAAGCCGACCTTCGTACTTATCAAAATACAGTCCTAAAAAAGAAGTTTTAAGAAAATTCACGTTTTGACCGGTCTAGACTGGCCCCGATGGTTCTAGTAAAACAAAGATTTAATTCACTGCTCAAGTTACAGTCTTGTAAAGTGATTTAATGAAAATAATTTAAACAATTTCAGTTTACGGCAGATGTAGTGAGTAATACAGGTACATGCGAATCTTTCTAAAAAGCGAAACCCCCGGGCCGGCCGTCCGCTGAGCCATGACATTGAGGACCCACTTGACCTGTTCTTTGCCGGCGATCACAGCTTCCCATAGAGTTTGCAAAATAATATTGCTTTAGACCTGGACTGGGCTTTATCTTTATTAGATGACTAGAAAATCTTAACGTTTGCAAATCTCAAGACATTCAGCTAGGCTCTCAAAGGTTGATTCACTATATATATGCTTTATGATAACGGTCTAATCCGGCAAGTGATAACCCTTACCTTTTACACTTGCGATCTCTAATACTCCTTCCAAAACTCTTGTTATTATGACAATTCCAAGAAGAATCCCTAGAAATATGGCGTATTTGATTGCACCTCGAGCCATCTGAAATAGTTAAAATGAAAACGTTGTTACAAAACCATTAGCGGTAGCTTGTACTTTTGCACCGTGAAAGGTGTTTTTAGCACTCGGTTGCTGTCTTTCGTGGTCAGTATTCAAAACCTTTTTACGCTGAGAAAACTGTATTTGCTTACAAAAAAAGAGAATCAGCAGCTGCCAGGAAGATTACATCAGGGACCTTTCAACTAGAAAATAAACCAGAAAGTACAAAAAGAAAGCCGCCGGACACCAAAAACAACTGTCTTTCGTGCTTGGTTATCCCTCGCTATGGAGTAAGATGTCTACTTCTTATACCTGTTTCAGTTACAGTCGTCAGTGGCTCAGCCACCCAATTCAGTTGTGAAAAACAAATTCTGAGGGAGGATTGGCGTCTTAATTCCGCAGAAGCGAAGGTTATGCTGTCAGTCTCTTTCAGGTTCGCCCGAGTCTCTCGTGACCTCATAAGTTCAGACACACTTTGCCCGCACTAATGCATATAAGTTCTCTTTTTTCCCTGTTGTCATCCCCGTCTGGAATGGTCTTTCAATGGCTGCTGTTAATGCTGAGACTGTTACTGCCTTCCAAGCGAATGCTTTGCCAACCATAAGACAATATTGCAACGCAATGTTAATCAAAGTTCTCGCTACTGATAAAGCATTGCTGCTTGAAATTGTGTTTAAAGGCTCCGTCAAAACGGACGCAACAACTGGTCGTTGGTTCGGCAGATGTTGGAATGTTGGATGGTGTCAGTGGCAACAACCCAACAATGCAAAGAAGTGCAGTGTATTATGGGAAGGATACGACCCATAAGACTTTGTGAACTTACAA
>NC_090896.1:385000-387500 GCF_036669925.1 Montipora capricornis | reverse complement strand
TTCAGGATGATGCGAGTTTTCCCACCGTCTTTGTCGTCACTCCCACGTTTAAACGTTATGTACAAAAGGCTGAACTGACTCGCATCTCACAAGCTTTTAAGCTCGTGAAAAAGCTTCATTGGATTGTTGTCGAAGACTCAGTGAAAAAAACAGACTTAGTTGCAAATTTTCTTCACAATTCAGGTTTAAAATACACCCATCTCAATGTCCGGACATCTTCTTTCCTACGTCGACACAAAAACGAAATTCGACGGCTCAAGCCCCGTGGGGTGGAACAAAGAAATCTTGCTATTGAGTGGATTAGGAAAAATATCAATCCTCACAGGACCCCTGGTGTGGTATATTTTGCTGATGACGATAACACCTACGACAATAGAATCTTCGACGAGGTTTGTTTTTATTCAGTATTTTTTTCCCGTAAGCAGTCGGTGTGCTAGCGAATTTGGCTCCCGAACGAGGCGAGGGAGCCTGTAGCATTCTATTGATGCCGCCGTTCTATGATACCAGCTCCTGGTATCATGATATGATTGGTTAAATCGCTAAATGTTGACATCTTTAAAGATATATATTTGACAGGTCTTAGTAAAATGCGGTTGAACGCCCTTACACGACTCGTACAGTTCGTGACAATTGTGCATTTGGCGTTCTCTTTTAATTTTCGGTCTCTCGACCTTTCGTTATTTCACAAGTGATTCTGAAGGGTACTTTGTCCTCTGTTATGAGGAGAATTTTAAGTAGAAGCCAGTAGAGTGGAGCCGCTTGGCTCTGCTAAAATTTTTTAGAGGTCAAAGGCATGGCTTCCGGACTTTCAGCTGTTATTTGCCTGTCGCTTCGCAGAGTTTGACACCTTTATCATGTGCTTATAATTTCTATAGGCTCATTTTCAGTATTTTAAAATATTTTTTAAGCACTCTTAATTAGGCTAAGTATCTGCTCTGGAGAGTCCACAAGGTTTGAAATATTCCGTGAACATGTTACTTGTGTGATCGAGATATTTTTTCCCTTTTCTATTCTTCAAATCAATATTTATATTTATCTAGGCGGGGACTGCCTAGTCAGTATGTCCTGATGGAAACTGTTGACTCACTTTGCAGATGCGCTGGGTTCAAGGTGTCGGTGTTTGGCCTGTAGCCTTTACTGGAGGTGTCCGATGGGCAGGTCCTATTTGTAAAAATGGCCAAGTCATTGGTTTTCATGCCAACTGGGGGCTGTTTCGCCCTTTTCCTATCGATATGGCTGCGTTTGCAGTGAACATTAAGAAATTGACTTTGGATTTCCCGAAAGCTAAATTTATTGCGATGAAGAAAGCGGGGATGTTAGAATCTTCTTTGTTACGCCAAATAACTACGGTCAAAGAGTTGGAACCTGTGACTCCAAACTGCAGTAAGGTTAGTTCCACCCCCTAAAAAAAAAGAACTCGGCTCTTTAAAATGCCCCTGTGATTAAAAAAATCACTGGCAAAATTTTTATCTTTGATTTTTATCCAAAGAACGTTTACTTTGAGTGTAAGTTTTGGATTTCACGTTTCCGCCATTACGCACGTTCAAAACTGACCGATTGGACCTCAAAGGGTTCGATCCAGGGAAAAGTGACGTCAAAGGCTCACAAGCTTAAAATTTCAGAGTGTGAATACAACTTATTATATATGCAAAAGTCTGAAAAAGTCCAAATCTCCCGTGCTGAATATTAATTCTAGGCTATTGAGCCTTTGACGTCATTTTCTCCTCGATCCAGCTCCCTCCAGATTAAAGTCATTATCATTAAATAGGAAATTTCTTGCAACTTGAGTTCTTGCTCCACGCACGCAATGATGAAAACGAAACAGCCCCACGATGCAATTCAACAAGGCTCTCGTCGACCCTGTCTTCCGCACAACCTCAAAGTGGCCAATAAACTAAATGGAAGTCTAACGACAGAATTGTTAGGGGTCTCTGAATATGTGGTGGAGATGGGGATCGGAAACCCAGAAATTACTCAATAATTCATTTAGCATAACCTATCATGATTACGGCAAGGTTATTCCCCGGGGTTACCCCAGCAGCCAGTTGCTTTTTACTGCCGGTCAAGAGAATCGGAGATGAGAAAGCGAATGCCTCACATTTAACCCTGATCCTATGAAAACTATTTGAAATATATCACTAGTTCGTTGTCAGACACAGTCTTAATGGTCACTAGTTAGTGTAAAAGTAAACACCGCGGTCATGGAAAATAAATCCCAAATAATTATCACGATGCACCGGCATTTGGTTCTTACCTCATTCTTTCCTATGTCGGTCCATTTATATTTGGTTTGTTCGTCTTTCTCGACCCTCGCCACTTCCTGTCCTTTCCAGAAATCTGTTTGTAAAAGCCTGCCATGATCTCTTAACAGGTATACGTCTGGCACACCAGAACAGAGACACCAAAAGATAGTATTTTAGGAGAGCGTCTCTTGATCAAACAAGGCACACCTTCACATCCAGATGTTGAAACGTAGCAAGGGAGGCTAAAAGCGAACTGC
>NC_090896.1:372500-375000 GCF_036669925.1 Montipora capricornis | reverse complement strand
GCGTCGAATCTGGAAAATAACCACACAGGAAGAAGCTAACCACAATGGCAATAAGGTCAGGCTAGGGTTGAGATTTTGTAAAATATAATTATCTTCTTAAGCTTTTTATCGGAATTCGCATACAAATCCTTGTATTTTGTCGGCCATGCTCACACTGAGCTTGGGGTTCCTGTGTTTAGAGAAAGTCGAGCGAGTATGGGTAGGATTGACGTCAAATGTTATTTGCGGAGCAGCAAACTTCCTTGTTGGTGACATCCATTTTACTTGCAATTTCTCAGCAATCATGGCTTATCGAGGTGGCCTTCTAAGAGGATTATCCATCGCACAGATGGTTTTTGGTGCTTTGATGATCGTTTTTGGTACTTCACTAGTCATTTCTGTAGACCACTGGAGTGCAAAGGCGAGCTTTGGAATCTGGATTGGAGTTTGGGTGAGTAAGAATATGTGCGACTCGAAGAAAGAAGGATTCCTGCAAGGATCTTGCGTAGTTCCTTCTTCATTTCAAACTTGAAATTTGAAGGAAGTATTTGAGAGAAAAATTTCGAAAGAGAACATCGTAACCCGCGATCAGGTGTTCTTTTTTGAGGATCGAAAGTTCCAAAATGGACAAGGTGGCCTAATTATATAAACGAATTCGAAGGGAAGGAGGTTGTGAGTATTTAGTGCTTGATTTAGCGAGGCTAATCCTAGCACTTGTCAAGCGGTATATTAATGTACAAGTCACAATTTTACAAGCAGAATGATCAGAAGTTACTTTTATTGAGCAAAGACTGAACCTTTGAAGTGCTGTCTGTGATCAGAATTAAGTCTTGATTACTTTTAATGTTGTTTTAGTCATTAAAATTAAGAATATTTGACCGAATGCATAAATGGCGGCCAAAATTGTATTCTTTTGTTTATGTGCTAATGAGACTCACTAGCCTCGCTCTCAAGCAACCTTTCTTTTGTATTTTGTCCATGCAAACGAGGCTAGTGAGGCTAATTAGCACATAAACAAAAGAATATCTTTTTGGCCGCCATTTATGCATTCGGTCTATGCAGCAAGACATTCAAATAATTGACAAATACTGTAAAAATGACCACGTTCACAAAGGGTCAAGGGTAATCATTAAAATTAATCAGCAGGTTTAGACATTTTCTTCAAGATATGGTTAAAGACATTACATTAGGTAATAAATTGATAGAAAATGTGTGTATTAGTCAAATCCTGCTAAGAGACCCAGACCTCGAAGGATGATGGGTAATTATAATTTTTTGCCTAATTAATTAATAATTATTCCTTTCACTCCTGAAGTGGCCTAAACTGGCGATACTTAATTTTTTAAATACTCTTTCTAACACCACAGTATATATTACTCTGTCTAAGGCCAGGCGATTTTACTCGTCAATAGGTTAATTAGCATGTTTTACTTGGTTTTGTTAACCTTTTGACGCCCAAACCGGCCTAAACCAGCCCGCTTAGTATGTCAAACACCAGAGTGTTTAACTCTGTCTCACGCCAGATGGTTTTACTCGTCAATGGGGAACCCCTGGGAGTCAATGGGTTAAAATAAGGTTAGATACAACGAATTAAGCACTAATTAGACAAGAACAGAGATTTTTTTCAAAAAAAACATACTTGGCCCTTGTTACGCATTTGTACCCCTGGATTGTGCTATTGATCGTTGATATTTTAAACTGAGTTTTATTGCCTTCACTAGGTTATCATTGCAGGTGTTCTGGGTTATGTTGGTGCAAGAGATGACAGTAAACCGGACAAGTGTTTAGTAAGTTTCATGACTGCAGTTGTTTTGCTTTTTAATAAATATTATTGTTATTGGAAATATGGGGCAGAACATAAAAAATGAAGCACTACAGTTTCTTTTGGAACGAAGCCCTCTATCCACTTGAATAGGCTAGTTGTGAATTGTGCAGCAACAAAAGAACAGCAATCTTGGACAAAACTCTTGGGAAAAATTCTAGCTTAAGCATATTTGGCACGCACTCACAAAATATATTGGTCCTTCCCCCCTTCCCTCCATACCAATGTTGATAATGTGAGGCAAAATACTGTGCAAGCCTTTGGTTGCTTTTTAAAACAACATTGGAATGGGGGGAGGGGGGAAGTAGGAAGAATTTACTCTTTATCACACAGACAAATTAGAACGTCACATTTTCCTAACAAGTTTTGTCCAAGATTATTGTTATTGGAAATATGGGGCAGAACATAAAACAATGAAACACTACAGTTTCTTTTGAAACGAAGCCCTTCATTCTTCTGTTTTGGCAAACATGATCATGATATATTTTTAGTAGGTTGTAGCAGAACTTGGATTTATGCACTTGAATAGGCTAGTTGTGAATTGTGCAGCAACAAAAGAACAGGGTCGAGGTTCAGAGAAATAATTTGCATTTTCCTTTGTTCAAATTAAGTTTTGTTTTGAACAAAGGAAAATGGAAATGATTCCCCTGAACTCTGTTCTTTTGTTGCTGCACATTTTCAAAACTAGCCTATTCGCAG
>NC_090896.1:335000-367500 GCF_036669925.1 Montipora capricornis | reverse complement strand
TTTGAGTAATCGGAGCAGACAAATCTGACAGCGCAACGTTGGACAGCCTCCAATGCTTTTTTGTGTGGTTTTTCAAACAGATTCCAAGCGGCTGATGCATATTCTACATGAGGTCTGACGAGAGAGTTGTACGCTTCCAAGGGTCTTAACATATTGGCTGCATTGTAGTGGGCCATTACAAAGCCTGTAACTACATGTAGCTGGGGACTTAAGAGGGGACCTGGTAATTGACATTATATTACATTTAGTTAAATTAAAATTCATTTGCAGAATAGTGGCCCGGCAGGATAGAGTGTCAAGGTCTGGCATCATGAACACTTGAGATTTCAGAAGAGAGAACAGCATCATCAGCAAATACCGTAACTTGATTTTAGAGTTGAGGTTATAGACAATATTGTTGATGTAGATAGGAACAAGAGGGGACCTAGGACTTTGCCTTGGGGGACACACTGAGTGAGGTTGAAAAGGAAGTTCTCAATCCAAAAAAGACTGTCACCAGTGATGCCGTTACATGTAATTGTGCCGGTTGGCTGCAGTCTTTGTCGCTCCTCATTTATTCAAATTTTACCTACGTCCGTTTACTGACCAAAATTTATTAACAAGATACTCTGGTTCTTCTATTCCTGCCAAGAACATGCATTTCTACTCAAAAGCTAGCCTATTTTCGATACGAAACACCATGAAGTTTGTGAGTGGCCATGTTCCACTGCGACAGAGGGATCTGTCATCTGATGTTTGGGAATGACTAAAAGATCTGAATTTGCTAGCTCCAACCAGAGGTCAGCGAGGTCGTGAACATTTGAGGATCCATAGTGTTAAAGCTTATTTTACAACTGGAAGAAATTTCAACAACTCAAGGCCTTTTAAGGAACTTAATTCAAACTTATTAAATATTCAAACTTGGACTCTGCAAAGGTCATGCTCTAGTGGTTATCAACAAAGCTCCGTTCTAATTACAGTGAACATCAACAAGCATCAAGTCCAGCTAACAAAAGACTCTGAAACAGAGGACAATCAATCAGTAAAGCGAACACTTCTAACTTTTGGCTTGATAAACGCGCGATCATTACTACCCAAGATTGAAGAATTATCTGCAGCACTACTTGTTTATTCTGCAGACGTTGTTGCTGTAACGGAGTCATGGTTGAGAGATGACATATCGAATGGTCTTATCTTTTATTAATGGATATAAAATCTTTCATAAAGACTGATCTGTCCACCCTGGTGGCGGAGCTTGTGTATTTATATTTGATGACATTTCCGCTAAGCGCAGGCCTGACATCGAAGATCCTAACTTTGAGTGTCTGTGGTTCTCTTTGCGCCCAACACATCTTCCTAGACCACTTTCTTGCTTTATGGTTTGTGTTGTCTACCACCAACCTGGACTAAGCGCTAAGGACCACCAAGATCTAAACGACTACCTGGTTATCACTACTACGTAACCAATACCCTGATTGTGGAATTGTACTCCTTGGGGACTTTTAATGACTTTAACATATCAAATTTGTTAGCTTGTTATAGTCTGAAACAGGTTATTGATCAACCTACTAGGGGGACATCGATACTAGATCTTACAATAATATTACTAACCTGTTTCACCTCTATGATAAACCTCAAGTTTCGGCCCCTCTAGGAACTAGTGATCATAATTCCTTGAGATGGTTACCCAGGGTAAATCTTAGAAGCAAAAGTCATTGCCAGGTGGGTCTCTACCCATAACTGTTTTGGTGGTTTGGATTTGATTAATCCATCTGTGGACAAGCTTGTTAGCTCTTTCATGCCAGATATAACAAGATCAGTAGATCGCTTCTTCCCTTTGAAGTCTATAATATAAATTCCACCATTCAGATAAGCCATGGATAACTCCATCAATTAAAATGCTTGTCAAAAAACGTTGAAAGGCTTTCCATTCAAACCCCCCACTCCCATGGAAACAAAGTCCATGGTTTTATAAAACCAAAGTGCAAGATCTAAAGAAAGATAACTGCTGTAAGTGGTGGGGATAGTTAATAAGATGTCTGGTAGATCTGAGAAGTCCACTCACCTCTTATTAGAGCGTGATGGTAAGACCTTATCTGATCCTGAATTAGTCTATGCGCTTAATAAGTTCTTTACATCTGTAAATTCAGACACCCCCTGCTTGATTTGCCTTTGCTGCCAGCTTTCTTCCTCACAGGTGATAGGTTACCTATGGTACAACCTTATGAAGTATGTAAAAAAACTTACTGCAATTCAGCCCAATAAGGCCCATGGGCCCGATAATATTCCTAGCAGAATCTTTGAAGAGTATGCTTGTGAACTAGCAACTCCAGCTGTTACTATTTTTAATGTATCTTTGTCATCTGGGGTTATGCCAATCTCATGGAAGGAATCTAATATCATCCCAATCCCTAAAATCACAAAGCCCACATGTGAGAGTGATGTAAGACCAATCTCACTTACACCCTTCCTTTCCAAGGTTTTAGAAGATGTTGTGGTTTCATGGTTGATTGAGGATGTCAGGGATAAGATTGACCTTATGCAGTTTGGCTGCCTAAAAGGAACATCCACATCTTACTGTCCGTTAGATATGGTCCATAATTGACTTTTACAACTAGACAGTCCTAATGAACATCTCAGAGTCTACTGGATTTTTCAAAAACTTTTGACCGTATTGGTTATAACATCCTTGTCCAAAAGCTTATTAACCTTAACGTTTGACTTTGTCTCATCCCTTGGATCATCAACTTTCTATCTGATAGAAAACGACGTGTTAAGTTAAGTCAGACATTTTCAGACAGGCTCCCGGTTAAAGCAGTGATTTGGGGAGGGCCATGTCACCTAATTTTGGAATGTAGAAGTATGTGGATGATGTCTCGTTGTCAGAGAACCTTAGTAAGGGTAGCTTATCATCCTCCCAGTCTACACTCAACTATATAAACAGCTGGGCCTCCGGCAACTGGATGCGTCTTAACGCTAAGAAATGCAAGGAGTTGCATTTGTGTTTCTTCAAGGAAAACCCCAGTTAGCCCCCTTAACAACTGATGATCAACCGTTAGAATTGTTAACCTCACATAAGGTCCTGGGGCTTATTATTCAGAATGACTTTAAGTGGAATGAACACATCATCAGTGGTTGCTTAGGCATAGAAACGCTTGCATATTCTACGTGTTTTATGTCGGGGCAGTGTCCCAGCAGCTGACTTAGTCTCAATTTATGTGTCTTTAATACGCTCTATTTTGGAATATATAGCTGCGTAGTGTGGCATTATGCTCTTCCTTCCTATTTGTCTGAACAGCTCAAAAGAGTCCAGAAACAAGCTTTTGGTATTATCTTTCCCAAACAAACCTATAGCAGGGCACGTGAACTTGCTGACTGCCCAAGGTTGGACGTACACTGCAATGAATTTTGTATTAGAACTTTAAAGAAAATTGACGGGAAAGGCCCTCTCTCAAAGCACCTGACAATGACAAGGGTGAGCATGCATGGACATACCATGAGAAATCCTACCCACAGAACCCTATATAAACGTAGAACGGAGCGGCTTAAAAGAAGGTTTTTTCTTAGTACAATAATTTCTTTTAATAATAATATTTAGAATCTACATTTTTATATTATCTTTATATTCACTATGTTTTTTAATGTTTTTTTAATTGTAAATACCCAGAACAACGACTCCCTAGGGTATGTAGTGTCGCTGTACATGTAGTTTGCTGCAGCGAAGAAAAAACAAGTTACTTTTAAAATGATGTTGCTGTGATTGTAATTCATTTTTTAATTGAAAAATGTGTTTCAATAAAACCATTATAATATTATATGCTATAATAATTAAGCTTAAGTAGGAGTCTCTGGCGGGGAACTTAGTCAAAGGCTTTTGAAAAAGCAATGAAGAGTACATCTGTTCTGATGCGCTTGTCCAGCAAGGATAACCAAGCGTTCAAGACAGAGATAAGCTGTGTCTCAGTAGAGAAGCCTTTCCGGAGGCCAAGTTGATGAAGGTTAAGGATAGTATTGATCTCTAGATGATTAGACAGATTACTGCACAAAACGTGTTCCATGAGATTGGCCTGTAGTTTTTAGGTGAGGATTTATCATCTTTCTTGTACATGGGAGAGTTTATTTGGACTGTACAGTGTAGTATGTCACAAATAAATTTAAATCATTGTACCCAGACAAAGAGAAAAATGTAAAGATATTAGTAACTGGCCACCCAAATTGAAAATAACTTTGAAGATAAACTAGTTGGGTGGCCAACATTGATTAATTTTAGAATATTTACAACAGTCACAAAAGAGGCTTAGTTTCCCCTAAAGCACAAGATGTGGTCTCAAGTCTCAAGTATAAACTTCCAGTGTGCTTTTTGTCTTTACAGTTACCATCAGTGGAAGACCGCCCACCACCATACAATAACACAGAGACTAATAATGCACCACCTGTATTAACTGCTGGAGCTTCAGCTGTTCCTGGTTCAGAGGGAGGGTCTGTAGGGAAGGTGGATGTGTAAACAGTTGTAAAATAAAGATAATTACAATGGGGCCTTTCCTAGTGTGTCTGTAGTAAATAATAGTATTGGTCTTCACTATCAAAAGTTAGAACCAGCTGTGCTTGCAAAAATATCTTTAGAAGATAACACTTTTTCTGTGTAGACAAAGTAATGGATGCCAAATTTAAGATTAGGCAGTGAGTTTGAACAATATCTCATTCCGAGGGTTCTTTTTTGTATTTATCGCAAAGAAGCTCTAAAATTTGCTGTCAATTTCAGGTACATGAATTGTGATGCCTATAAAAAGCTATAACATAGTGTATGTCTTAATTTTGAGAGGGAAGAAAGATTGTGCACATCATTTCATTTTTTACTGATTTGATTCAGAAGTAACCTGATTTTAAAATTTCAAAAGCACTGCTAGAACGAGTTTAGCTACTGCTTATTGTCCAAGTGTCAACATATTCACATGGAAAAAAGACTATGCTAATTTTTTTTTTTAATTTCAAATCTATAATTATGTACATGCTAGCTAGACTGTTGTCATTTTTTCAATAGAATAGATATTATTTTGTTATAAACCAAGATATATTTGGTGTTTTAGGTCTACATTTTGTACATATTGGGCCCCAGGCATGAATATCATCAACGTGATGTTAAAATTTCACTGTCTCTAAAAATTAGAAAACTGTGAAAATAAAAGGAATCATTTAAATTTCCTAGAGTTGTATCTTCTTTTGGAGTGGCATGTGAATGGTTGTGAGTGTTTTTCTTAGTGGAAGTCAATTTGTCTCAAGCTAGTTTACATGCTCTTCATGCATGTGTGTGATTAGATGAAGTGTGGACATGAAATAATCTAATTTCTGGCCACAGGTATACCAAGCTCACAACACGAACATGTATGTGACTTTCTAGCGGTGTTGTGTTATGAAGACACCATTTGAGGAACTCAACGGTTTTGTTTCAAATTGGATAAGATGTAATGTTCTGTGAATAGAATTTACTCACCTTGTTGCTGCAATGTATTCCTCGTTGTTTGCCGGCGTCTCAGACCATTTTGAAGAGGGTTCAGCGAGCTGGGCGCTAATTTGGTATTCCACTGCTATTAAAAAAAGACAGGCCTTCCGGAGTGCCTGGCTGGCTGGGAACCTAACCCTAACCTAACCTGGGTCTAAAATGCAGACTTCAGTACAAAATAGGTCTCGGCCCAGGCTAGGCCTAGGCCTCAGTCTGCATTTTTTAGACCCAATCTATACTGACCGTAAAAGAAAGGGGGAGCTTTTGAAAGTACGAGGATGTGAAAGTACTTCTCAAATTAAATTCAAGTTAATAATGTTAATTTTAATAGTTATTTAGTATTATTGTATTAGTCCCTAGCAACGACATTGAAGAGCAAGCTGACTTGAAAGCAGGGGCTACCCTAATTGAATGTTAAAAAATGTGTGGCAGAAGAAAGTTAGAGAGAATGGCTATTGTATAAATTATGTTATCAAACTAAGTTTCTACCATACATTTCCTATAATTCCAAAGGCACAAAATTACAGAGAATGTATGATCTGACAAAAAAGCAATATTTAGGAATTACCTAGAATAGATACCAAGTCCAGTTCATCTCGGTTGTGATTTTGGACTTGTTTGGTTTATGAAGGTGAAAGTAAAAAAAAAAAGAGTCATATACAGCTTATTACCTTTGAATTTCCATACAAACCATTAAATTTCGTGCCATGTTGCCCTGATCCCCCAAATATGCTCTCAAGAGCGTGAACTGGTTTAATAAAAAAAACTGGACACTCCATGAGCGTAAACTGGGTTGCCTGTGGTACGTGTTACACAAAAACAGAAGGCACTGAGTTGGATGGTATTGAACGGCAGCCTTTAGTTAATTTTTCAAGTAAGCAGTCATTTAGACCATTTGAGGGGTCACCCAGATGGCCTACCAGCAATGGCCCTTTGGGGAGGGGGGAGAGCAAGAAGGGCTCACATGTTGAATTATTTTGTAATGTCCTCTCCCATTTTGGGGACTTTTACTTTTTTAAGCTTTATTAATAAATTCAGTTCAAAGATAACAAAACTCGCTCTTGAGTAAAACTCAAACGTTCCTTCTTTAAGTTAAATAGTCAGTCAAAAAAAAAACTAACCGCAAATTGCTCTGACCGACATTTTCCTGAATGTCATGCACGTCTTGCAGTTGCACTAAATAAACGTTCATTCCACACACTAAGGAAGGACTGAGCATGTTGTTTCCGCTTCTTAATTCCTCTTTGTTTCAGTCTAATCGGATGGCAGGTCAAATTTTTACCAAATAGTATCGCAAAAGCCTGAAGTTAACAGTAAAAGGCAAGCCACAAGACAGATGAAGAAAAAAATAATTAAAACTAGTTTTTATGTAAAACTCTGAATTTCGAATTCTTATCGAAAGATTAATGACAATCGATCGTAAAAACGCTAACATTTCTACATTCTGTACGTGTTCTATGAATCAAGGGGAAGCTTGTGATGTTCTTCTCTCAAAAGGAAGAAATTTATCATGTGCCAGGCGACCACAAAGGTGCATGTGATCACCTTGTGTCAACGTTCTTGTGTACATTGAACGAACAACAGGGAAGAATGTAACCATTCGTCACTTTCAGAGTTCATCAATGTACTTTTTAGCCAAGAGACATCCATCTTTCGTTTTTTTAATTTTGTTGTAATATTTTTAAATATTACACAAAAAATATAAATACATTTAAATATTACAAATATTTAAATATTCACAAGACAGTTAAAACTGTCTTGTGAATATTTACATTTCATCTGTCAGGTCAGGAAGCCTTCTTTGTTGGGTTATGACCCGAGACCTGACTCTTAACCTGGAACACTGGTGAAGGTGATGAAACTGGATTTTTCCCAGGAGTAGTGCTGGCATGGCCAATCCGAAAAGAAAAAAGCCTAGGAAGTAACTCCTGGTAACGTATAACTCCTACAATGGAAGAAGAAGGCCAGGGGATCGAGCTCTGATGCGGCATATTTCAAATCATCCCCAGAGCTGCTCAGTCTGGAAACAAAACACTGCTTACCATACAGTCTTTCTTGTTTGTAAAAATAATTTGCTCAATAATGTAAAAACTCACCTTTAATTAAAGAAGTATTGTTGGCTTCCCAAAAAAACTTCATTTTACCGCAAAGGCAGAAAAATCTCACAAAAACCTTTTCAAGTCAAAAATGTTATTGAAACAAACAACAAACTATTTGCTATATTAGAGGGAAGAAAAAATTTCCCATTTCCTTGCATGCGTGCAAGCAAGCAAGACACTCCTATTAGGAACCTGGTTTCTAATAGGAGTGTGCACGGAACTAAATACATTTCCCACCAGTGTTTCGGATCAAACCCTGAAGAACCAGTTCATTGAATCATTGAAGCAAAAAATGGACAACAAGCTTTCTTTCAAATAATTCTTGCCCAAAATGAATTAGTCAAATTGTGGAGAGTTGATTCCAAATAAATAATTAAAATTATAAATAGCCAGACAACAGAGATCCATTCAAGGTGTTCGATTCCTTTGTAAAACGAGTTAGGACAATGTGCGAGCCAGCAAGGCATGCGAGTCATGTGAGCCATGGCTGCGAGCCATGACTGCAGGGCTTGCGAGCCATGGCTGCGAGTTATGCGAGTCAACATACGAGTCACACAGTTATTGAAAGCTAACCGTTTTAAAATGGGTGCATGGTTCACTGGCTTACATATTGTCCAGCCCCTTGTTACTGACCCATATCCAACCACAAAAAGTTACCAGAGAATATTTGCCATTTGGTTTCAGAGTTATGTACATATGCAATGCCACAGTTAGTAAAATATTACAAATACAGCTCACTTTGATATCCAACGGCTGAAGATAAAATAATAATGTTGTCTAAGTTCATTATCCGTCACTTTAATTAAGATTCCAGTTATTTGTTTTTCAGCGCAGTTTGTCGTTTATTGAATTGACATTCCATTCTTGAGCTCCATAAGGGTATATTTTGTTTAAAGATCCAATAAAATTATTGGGAGCCAATTCAAACTACCTCAAATTTTCGAAAATTTAAGGTATCCCTGAATTGGCTCCCAAGAATTTTTTTAACTTTGCAGATAGTACGTC
This sequence comes from Montipora capricornis, assembly GCF_036669925.1. Lineage (NCBI taxonomy): Eukaryota > Metazoa > Cnidaria > Anthozoa > Scleractinia > Acroporidae > Montipora > Montipora capricornis. The sequence continues at coordinate 358,917 of NC_090896.1, read as the reverse complement.
CTATTTCAAATTGCTAATTACTATTTTACAATAAAAAATGGGGGTCACCGAGTTCATTTTTAAGATATAAGCAAGTAAAGACGAAATATAGGGTGTTTTTGGAGAGCTTTCATGTTGCCACGGTAACCTATTACGTCAAAATAGTGAGCGCATTTTGTTAAGCAATAATTGGTGTTTGGTATGGTATCATAACATTTCTTTTATGTGATACAGTCATACCTGCCAACCCCCAGAGTACGAAAATCTGGAGACGTCTAGATAATATTCGTCCAAAAATTTCCGAAGGCTTCCAAAGATCGCCGAAGATTTCCCGACGACTTCCGACAATTGCCGAAGATTTCCTGACGATTTTCGAAGATAACTGAGGGTGTAGAAGGATTTTTGACGACTTCAAAACTGGACTCACCAACTGTTTATCGCCCAAAAAAAAATTGAATTTCTATTTAATCGGTTTTTAAGCAATTATGCTCACTATTGTCAGTTGGGCGTGGGAAACTTGTCTGAATGCGTGAGATCTATCAAAGCCGAGTTCGAGTAATAATGAGTTTGAGTGAGTTTGCAGCATGAATAGATCTTCTCATGATGGTTTTGGAAGCCATCTTATCAATAATGAGAAGGCAAATACGTCTGAAATTAACAGTGTTTGTGTGGAAAAGTGATTTAAAATAGTTTTTACAAACTGCGCTTCTGAAAAATTCATGAATTGGAAACTTTAGGCACTAGAAAATCAGAAAAGTTTCCAATTCATGAATTTTTCAGAAGTAAAGTTTTATGGAAACTATTTGGCATGGTGACTTGCAGCTCTAACCCGCTCAAATTTCAAAAGAACACCCATAAAAGTAGCTTACCTTGTGTGTTTGCAAATGGCTGGACGCCAGCTAGAGAAGTAATCTTCTCCACTTTCTGCAAAGCAAGGTTTTTCACCTCCTCAAAACCCAAGGGAAGGGCGCCTAAGAATTCCTTTTGAAGTGAATTGAAATCCACGTTGGCCACCTTCGCTTCGACAGATCAGATGTAAACAGTGTGCGAAAACCGCGCCAATTTCTACTATGTATTGTGCAATATGATTGGTTTATTTCTGACCAGTTACGATACTCGTTAAATATATATAAATTTGATTCCGATCAAATAAAAGCACTAAATAAGAGCACTAAATCCACTTCTTGCCTTATTTTCTTTTTTGAAATCGCGAAAATAACGAAATTGGTGAAAAAAAAAAAATGGAAAAAAGCCACGGTAGGTAGGTCCGTGGGTCTTCCGTCCATTTGATTTCCATGAAAAATGGAAAATGAAAAAATGGATTTTGTATTTTTAATGTTTCATTTGTTTTTACCAAGGAACGTTGAGAATAAAATTCCAACAAACACAAACATGAAAATCATGGTTTCTTATTGAATGCAAATTAAAAATGACAATACAAATCTTTAATTTTTATTTGCAAAGGAAGAAAGAAGAATTGAATAGCAGCCAATCGATTTGAAATTATTCTTTTTCAGAACCTTTCCAATCGGGGTCTAATTCTTTGATTTTTCAAGGAAGGGGCTTTCAAGATGGAGGAAATGATCCATGCAGTAAATATCCGATCAATTTTCAATTTTCCTCTGTCGAGGATCAAATAAAAATGAAAAATTGACAAACCCTTCCGCACCATTGGACGGACAAGTCGAGACCGCAACTGATAGGGCTGGGGTTGGGAGAAGTCACGCAACCCTTGGAGGGGAGGGGAGGGGAATTGAGTTATGGCGGCTACAAGGCTCTACTAGGAGTCATATTTTTATTTCCTCGCCACAAATGTGAAACCTATATGGTTCCCTGCATGTTCAGACGTTTTCAACGACTTGGACCTCCACTAGGCTGCCTTTTGAAAGGCCAAAAATTCACATGCGCCAGGTACGTGATATTTGCATTTGCTCGAAGTAGTATTTGTATGAATCGAAATACATCAAATAAAGCAACTTTTCCAGAATGGGACGACAACAAAAAGTTTGAAATCGCAGGAAAATTAACGCTACCGAGGCGAAATTATGGTTTTCAGTCAAGTTTGCCCCTTGAATAAGCTTATAAATCAGCGCTCTTTCTTTCCAAACTCGTGGGTTTTTATTTTTCATTTGTTTTCAAGAATACATTTTCACATGTATAAATTAAGCTGTTCAAAGCACTGAATTTAAACACATCATGGATCACACTCTCACAAGCTTAGCTGGTAAAATTATAATTGTGTCACATACATTTTCCTTTTATCTTATAGGAATAACCTGAGCAGTACTCAATAATAAGGGATGTGATTTCACGGAGGATAAAGTAAAACATGAGGATAAAGTCAAACAAGCGGCTGAAATTTGAAGCTATGAGCAATACTCATAAGTGAGGTCTCGGAATAACTGAATTGCATTTTGGAACAATGGTGGATTTCCATTTACTACATTTTCAAACACAGTGAGAAAATCAGGAAAATGTGAATGGAAGTGTTTCCTTCTTGCTGAACTTTGGCAGGGCAACCCTAAAATCTGGAATCCAGAATCCGAAATCACAGGTCATTGTTTTACCAATACAGAGAGTAAAAACTATCCTAAACATTCATAAAAGCTAACCTTAGGCCTAAAAACGTTTGTTTAGGCCTAATTAGGCCTAAGGTTAGCTTTTATGAATGTTTAGGATATTTTTTACTCTCTGTATTGGTAAAACAATGACTTGTGATTCCGGATTCCGGATTCCGGGTTTTAGGGTTGCCCACTTTGGCATCCATCACAAGACAATGGGTCTATACCAAATTCTGGCCAGGTTCTCAATTGCCCCCACTTCCTTCAAATAACTGAACAGCCACCGCTGTTGTTGGAACAACATCTGGTGTCACCTTCACTCTCTTGTCCATAGCTGCTTGCATATTGTTTGGATGTACTCTCTGTTCTATTGTAGTGCAGACAGAATATGAACATACTGGTAGCTAGTGATTTAAGAACGTGGTGATAGAGTGATTTTACTTGACCCGTGAAACAGAGAATAATAGTTATTGTGTAACACTACCTCCTAATTAGCCCTATTGTTTTTCTGTTACTCAGACTATTTACACGAAACACCCCACGATCTTTTGTAAAAATTTCTGACGTTTAGACTAATAAACGAAGAAAAGTATTACAATAACAGTCGTATAATTTATCTCTTCAGTTGTGTCATTATTGTGTGTTCTGTTTTTGTGTCAGTTTTTTCATCCTCAATCTTGTATACACCATGTGATAGGGACTTTTACAGACATATAGTGTGTAATATTCCACTATATATTTCATGGATCAAGTAAAATCACTCTATCACCATGTTCTTAAATCACTAGCTACCGGTATGTTCATATTCTCTCTGCATTACAATAGAACAGAGAGTACATCCAAACAACATGCAAGCAGCTATGGACAAGACAGTGAAGGTGACACCAGATGTTGTTCCAACAACAGCGGTGGCTGTTCAGTTATTTGAAGGAAGTGGGGGGCAATTGACAACCTGGCCAGAATTTGGTATAGGCCCATTGTCTTGTGATGGATGCCAAAGTTCAGCAAGAAGGAAACACTTCCATTCACATTTTCCTGATTTTCTCACTGTGTTTGAAAATGTAGTAAATGGAAATCCACCATTGTTCCAAAATGCAATTCAGTTATTCCGAGACCTCACTTATGAGTATTGCTCATAGCTTCAAATTTCAGCCGCTTGTTTGACTTTATCCTCATGTTTTACTTTATCCTCCGTGAAATCACATCCCTTATTATTGAGTACTGCTCAGGTTATTCATATAAGATAAAAGGAAAATGTATGTGACACAATTATAATTTTACCAGCTAAGCTTGTGAGAGTGTGATCCATGATGTGTTTAAATTCAGTGCTTTGAACAGCTTAATTTATACATGTGAAAATGTATTCTTGAAAATAAATGAAAAATAAAAACCCACGAGTTTGGAAAGAAAGAGCGCTGATTTATAAGCTTATTCAAGGGGCAAACTTGACTGAAAACCATAATTTCGCCTCGGTAGCGTTAATTTTCCTGCGATTTCAAACTTTTTGTTGTCGTCTCATTCTGGAAAAGTTGCTTTATTTGATGTATTTCGATTCATACAAATACTACTTCGAGCAAATGCAAATATCACGTACCAGGCGCATGTGAATTTTTGGCCTTTCAAAAGGCAGCCTAGTGGAGGTCCAAGTCGTTGAAAACGTCTGAACATGCAGGGAACCATATAGGTTTCACATTTGTGGCGAGGAAATAAAAATATGACTCCTAGTAGAGCCTTGTAGCCGCCATAACTCAACTCCCCTCCCCTCCCCTCCAAGGGTTGCGTGACTTCTCCCAACCCCAGCCCTGTCAGTTGCGGTCTCGACTTGTCCGTCCAATGGTGCGGAAGGGTTTGTCAATTTTTCATTTTTATTTGATCCTCGACAGAGGAAAATTGAAAATTGATCGGATATTTACTGCATGGATCATTTCTTCCATCTTGAAAGCCCCTTCCTTGAAAAATCAAAGAATTAGACCCCGATTGGAAAGGTTCTGAAAAAGAATAATTTCAAATCGATTGGCTGCTATTCAATTCTTCTTTCTTCCTTTGCAAATAAAAATTAAAGATTTGTATTGTCATTTTTAATTTGCATTCAATAAGAAACCATGATTTTCATGTTTGTGTTTGTTGGAATTTTATTCTCAACGTTCCTTGGTAAAAACAAATGAAACATTAAAAATACAAAATCCATTTTTTCATTTTCCATTTTTCATGGAAATCAAATGGACGGAAGACCCACGGACCCTATTCAATTCTTCTTTCTTCCTTTGCAAATAAAAATTAAAGATTTGTATTGTCATTTTTAATTTGCATTCAATAAGAAACCATGATTTTCATGTTTGTGTTTGTTGGAATTTTATTCTCAACGTTCCTTGGTAAAAACAAATGAAACATTAAAAATACAAAATCCATTTTTTCATTTTCCATTTTTCATGGAAATCAAATGGACGGAAGACCCACGGACCTAGGTAGTTCCCGGGAGATTTGGTAGTGATAAAGGTCCTTAAGAAGGGGTGAAACTGGTTCCAGCCACCTTACTCTTGGTTTAAGCTCAGAAAGGTGACGTCTATGTATGACGTCATCAATTCACTTCTTCCTTGTTCGCCATATTGTTTATGAATTATCATGGTTTATCGAGCGTCTGCTTTGCGCGTTTTGGGCTTCACACATATTGTGATTGGTTCTCTCATGTTGGTCTTTGGTATCGTTTGCATTGCAATAGTAAGTCACTGGACTTCAACCTTTTGTTTCGGCATTTGGGTGGGCATCTGGGTGAGTACTTATGCATGCATGAGGATATTATTTGTTACTAGTCTTGTGTTACAGGGTGGCTTCATGCTATAAAATACTAGAGAGTAAAAGAAACCACGACGTCTACGGCGACGAAAACGCGAGGGCTTAAACACGAAGACGCACTATAAAAGGGGGCGCTTCACGCACTGCTTCTGTTCGAATTCATTCAAGCACGACTGATTAATTATCCAAGATGGTAACACAGAGCCAGAAGCCCGGTCCGTGGGTCTTCCGTCCATTTGATTTCCATGAAAAATGGAAAATGAAAAAATGGATTTCGTATTTTTAATGTTTCATTTGTTTTTACCAAGGAACGTTGAGAATACAATTCCAACAAAGACAAACATGAAAATTATGGTTTCGTATTGAATAAAAATTAAAAATGACAATACAAACCTTTAATTTTTGTTTGCAAAGGAAGAAAGAAGAATTGAATAGCAGCCAATCAATTTGAAATCATTCTTTTTCAGAACGGGGGCTAATTCTTTGATTTTTCAAGGAAGGGGCTTTCAAGATCGAGGAAATGATCCATGCCGTAAATATCCGATCAAATAAAAATGAAAAATTGACAAACCCTTCCGCACTATGGGACGGAGTATTGCTCCTAGCTGCAAATTTTAGCCGGTTGTTTGACTTTATCCTCATATTTCACTTTATCCTCCAAGAAATCACATCCCTTATTATTGAGTACTGCTCAGGGTTTTCCTATAGGATGAAAGGAAAATGTGTATGACACAATTATAATTTTACCAGCTTAGCTTGTGAGGGTGTGATCCATGTTGTATTAAAATTCAGTGCTTTGAACACCTTTATACATGTGAAAATGTATTCTTGAAAACAAATTAAAAATAAAAACCCACGAGTTTGGAAAGAAAGAGTGCTGATTTACCTGTATCGTTGTGTTTTTATAAGCTTATTCAAGGGGCAGCCTTGACTGCAAACCATCGGCTCGGTAGCGTTAATTTTCCTGCGATTTCAATTTTCTTTGTTGTTGTCTCATTCTGGAAAAGTTGCTTTATTTGATATATTTCATACAAATATTACTTCGAGCAAATGCAAATTATCACGTACCTGGCGCATGTGAATTTTTGGTCTTTCAAAAGGCAGCCTAGTGGAGGTCCAAGTCGGTCCGTGTACCTTCCGTCCATTTAATTTTCATCAAAATAGAAAATTGAAAATTAGGAATGACAAATTTCGATTTTCAATTTTTGATATTCAGAAAAACAGAAATCATGGGTGAATTCTTAATTCTCCTTTGTTTTGGCCTTTCACATTAACATGATTAAGCGACAAAGCTCTATCTTAGTATAGATTTCCTTTGCTTCAGATTTAATGAAAATAGAAATACCGGACAAGATTTGCTAAAATGTCTTAAAGAAACGAACATGCAAAAACCAGTTCCAAAACTGAAACTCAATTTTTGATTTCCGCAAATACGAAAATCAAAAATTGAAAAACGGGACGAAATATGTGTGAGGGGAGGGGACGGCAATACCGGAAGTGGAAAAACCAAGATGGCGGCAAGACGGTCGACGATGCATGCATAGCGTGGAGAAAATGTAGGTGGAAAACTGCAGCGACGTTTCTGCACAACCTTCCACATTATTGTTCGTACATTTTTTGTTTGCGTCTTTTGGCCTGATTTCACAGGAGCCTTGCTGTATTAAAATTAGACCAAAATATTGTTGGAGGCAAGTGTTTACTTCGCAGTTTGTGCCTTACAATGAATTTGCCTGAACTAATTGCACTGCATCCCCTGGTTCATTTGTGTCGTGGGATAGTAAAATTCTTCTTGAAGACCTGGCTGAAACAGCTCATAACGACCGTGCTGTGTGGACTCGCACATATCATTCGGCCAACACATTGATTATTATTTCTGCTCCCAAGCATTACTGTTTCGACTTGTTCTTCCTGTTCAGCATAAAGAAATGACTGAATGCTTTTGATGGAACGGGCTGGCGAAATTGTCCTCGGTCACCCCTTCCTGTTTCATTAATTAGACGAAATAACAAAATCTGTCACTTTCAATCAATTTTATTTTCTTTAAAACAGGAACTACAATGCTTGATACCATTCTCGCTAAGCCATTCTGATGCATTTCGTGTGAGCTGTTGTAAGTCGGGCCCCGGTTGTTCAAAAGGTGTATAGCGTTATCTAACGGATAAATCACTATCCATTGGATAGCGCACTACTGGTTTCGCTATGACTTATCCACTGGATAGTGATTTATCGGGCGGATAGCGCTATCCTTCGTTTGAACAACTGGGGCCAGGGGCCCGTTTCTCGAAAGTCCCGAAACTTTACGGGCTGTTTTCGGGCCCCTGGGGGCCGTTTCTTACAAGTCCCGAAAACTTTTCGGGCCCGAAAAGCCATTTGTGAAACTGTCAACCGCTTGTTCTGGAAAGCCGATCTCTTAACATATTTTCAAGGTGGCAAAAAGAAAAATAACTGTTAAATTTGACGACTTAAATCCTCTCCGTTCTTGTGATACAAACGGAATTGTGACATCCGAAAATGGCCCGTAAAGTTTCGGGACTTTCGAGAAACGGGCCCCTGGCCCCAGTCGTTCAAACGAAGGATAACGCTATCCGCCCGATAAATCACTATCCAGTGGATAAGTCATAGCGAAACCAGTAGTGCGCTATCCAATGGATAGTGATTTATCCGTTAGATAACGCTATCCACCTTTTGAACAACCGGGGCCCGACTTACAACAGCTCACACGAAATGCATAAGAATGGCTTAATGAGAATGGCATCAAGCATTGTAGTTCCTGTTTTAAAGAAAATAAAATTGATTGAAAGTGTCAGATTTTGTTATTTCGTCTAATTAATGAAACAGGAAGGGGTGACCGAGGACAATTTCGCCAGCCCGTTCCATCAAAAGCATTCAGTCATTTCTTTATGCTGAACAGGAAGAACAAGTCGAAACAGTAATGCTTGGGAGCAGAAATAATAATCAATGTGTTGGCCGAATGATATGTGCGAGTCCACACAGCACGGTCGTTATGAGCTGTTTCAGCCAGGTCTTCAAGAAGAATTTTACTATCCCACGACACAAATGAACCAGGGGATGCAGTGCAATTAGTTCAGGCAAATTCATTGTAAGGCACAAACTGCGAAGTAAACACTTGCCTCCAACAATATTTTGGTCTAATTTTAATACAGCAAGGCTCCTGTGAAATCAGGCCAAAAGACGCAAACAAAAAATGTACGAACAATAATGTGGAAGGTTGTGCAGAAACGTCGCTGCAGTTTTCCACCTACATTTTCTCCACGCTATGCATGCATCGTCGACCGTCTTGCCGCCATCTTGGTTTTTCCACTTCCGGTATTGCCGTCCCCTCCCCTCACACATATTTCGCCCCGTTTTTCAATTTTGATTTTCGTATTTGCGGAAATCAAAAATTGAGTTTCAGTTTTGGAACTGGTTTTTGCATGTTCGTTTCTTTAAGACATTTTAGCAAATCTTGTCCGGTATTTCTATTTTCATTAAATCTGAAGCAAAGGAAATCTATACTAAGATAGAGCTTTGTCGCTTAATCATGTTAATGTGAAAGGCCAAAACAAAGGAGAATTAAGAATTCACCCATGATTTCTGTTTTTCTGAATATCAAAAATTGAAAATCGAAATTTGTCATTCCTAATTTTCAATTTTCTATTTTGATGAAAATTAAATGGACGGAAGGTACACGGACCCAAGTCGTTGAAAACGTCTGAAAATGCAGGGAACCATATAGGTTTCACATTAGTGGCGGGGAAATAAAAACATGACCCCTAGTAAAGATTAAAAGCGAAACCTTGTAGCCGCCATAACTTAACTCGCCTCCCCTCTAAGGGCTGCGTGACTTCTCCCAACCCCAGCCCTGTTAGTTGGGATCTCGACTTGTCCGTCCCATAGTGCGGAAGGGTTTGTCAATTTTTCATTTTTATTTGATCATCGACAGAGGAAAATTGAAAATTGATCTGATATTTACTGCATGGATCATTTCCTTGATCTTGAAAGCCCCTTCCTTGAAAAATCAAAGAATTAGACCCCGTTCTGAAAAAGAATGATTTCAAATTGATTGGCTGCTATTCAATTCTTCTTTCTTCCTTTGCAAACAAAAATTAAAGGTTTGTATTGTCATTTTTAATTTTTATTCAATACGAAACCATAATTTTCATTTTGTCTTTGTTGGAATTGTATTCTCAACGTTCCTTGGTAAAAACAAATGAAACATTAAAAATACGAAATCCATTTTTTCATTTTCCATTTTTCATGGAAATCAAATGGACGGAAGACCCACGGACCAAGCCCGAAAAGATATTTCTAGCGCGAAAAAAAAGGGACTGGGAATTTGAAAAAAGAACGACAGATAACATTGTATGGCATATTACGGACACATTGCCATAAGGAGCTTTTTTTATTGAAGAAATTATCACAGAGCTCTCGGTTGCGTCCACGGTTGATTGATAAATCATTTGCATGTGCCTTAGGCACCACATCTTTTATAGTCCCGCGCACGTCAACGGTGACTGACAAATGAGCCTCGATCTTCCCAGGGAAGACTTCCTTATATAGCGCGCCTTCGTGTTTAAGGTCCCTAAACTCCCTACTGTAATGCGACGGCAGTGCTGCAATGTCAACAGATTTATTCACAAATCTCGTTAAGACTCAACACACCCACTGAAGTCTCGCTAAACAACCGTATTGCGAACTTCTTATAAATGATGAATCGCGATACAAAACTAATTGCGATTTTGAGATGGCAATACCACATTACAGCTGTATATTGACGTCGTTGGGAGGAAATATATTCCGTATTGGGCTCCGTCGCTTTGCGACTCCGTCCAATACGAAATATATTTTCTCCCAACTAGCCGTCAATATAATATGGTATTACCGTCTCAAAATCGCAATTTGTTTTTATTGCCACCATAAGCATAATATTTGGGAAGTTATTACTTTGGATTTCCAAATTCCAAAACCTAAGGAAGTAGAGATTTTGGACGATATTTATGTTCCCACATTAGGTGACATTTAAACATTCCAACGTGTGGAAATTTTACGATTCGGTGTCTCCTCCATTCCAGAAAAACTCCAGAAAATCATTCCTCCCCAAATTTCCCCAAATTCCTTTACTTTACCTGTTATGTGTTACCTGTTGCCTGTTACCTGTTACCAGTAGAAAAGACCTGCCCCTCTTCATCCGGCTCGCACACATTACAATGGCTCGTGCATGTACGTAACACTAGCCCTTTCATTATATTATGCTATGCAGGGGGAAATTCTCAATGCTGAAGAAGAATTGTGAAAAAATTGCCATTCATATTAGTCTTAAGACTCGCATGTACATTTACAAAGGAACAAAAAAATGTTCATGCGAGTCATGGAGTGGTCACGTGGAATCTTACTTGTGATTTTAAAGGCGAGTTCGATTTGAAGTCATGAGTATTATTCAGACCAAATTGTGTTCTAAGTCTCCAAGATAGCTCATTGTGCAATGTATTAATTAATTTTCAATATTCAGTACTGATTTTTTGGTTGATAAATAAGAAAACGATGGGCAATACTAATGAGGCAAAAAATGTTACGAAGATGTATGGAGGCGTACCCTGGTGAAATCGCAAGTTGGATGTAGCGGTGTAGTCTGGTCTCCACACCACAGCTCACAAAAGTTGAAAATATACAGAGGCGAGCAACGAGATGGATATTGCACTGTAAAGGAAAGACAACCAAAGCTATCATACAAGGAGCTTTTAATTTTATTTGAACTGTTACCCCTTTGTTATGATCATTTGCTTATTCTTAGTGGAAGGTGCCTCGCATGGGTGCTCATGTCCTGTTCGCACCTTCCTTTTGGTTTGTATTTCTTTTTTTCTCTTTTGTAGTCAATCCAAAAAAGTTGTTTAAAAAAATGATAATAATAATTAAATTCATCCATTTTTTTTTTTTTTGGGGGGGGGGGAAAGTTGCAAAACTCACCACATAATTGGCTTTCTTTGTCTTTCATTTTCCTGCAATTTGATTAGTTTTTAAAACAAGCTTTGAAATCTGATTGGCTGTTTTAGTATTCCTTTCTCATTGGCTGGGGAGAAGGTGTGGTTTACAGCAAAAATTACATGTAGTACTATTCGTGAATAAATCGCACTGCTGAGAGCCAATTAGATTGTAAGGATCACCAGAGATTTCTAAATGGGGGTAATAGCGTTGGATGACCATAACAGCTGCTGCCCTTTATTTATGTTTGTGCTGTAAATAGGTTAGTAAAGGCAGAGGAATTTTTTTTTTAACAGTAAACCCTTCAAAAATTATGCAACGGTATCACATAGCTGTAAAATTTCTTTAAATCAGTTTCAGTTTTTTCTTCCTTTCATCTTTTCTGTAGGTTATCATCACAGGAGTTTTGGGTTATTTGGGTGCAAGAGATAACAACAACCCAAACAAATGTTTGGTGAGATGATTTCAGTGTTTTATTCTGTTTGATATTTAAGATGTAGTGTGGCCAGGCTAGGGGTTACAGTAGCCCTTTGTGCAGGGTTTTATTTTATCAGCTGCAACCCCTAGGACATCAGTTCTACTCTGAACAATAATTCCTGCACAGGGAGCAGTACTAAACTGTGAAACAGCGAAACACTGAAGCAGCGAAATGAAACACCAAAATACCATGTATCACCCCACCATACATTGAATACGAACAGACAAAGGTTGGATTTGAGATTAAATATTGTTTTAGGCCTATTAGGTCTAAATCGTTATTGCTCCCAATCCCAATTTTAATTTGAATCCTAATCTTAATCTCAATGAATTAGGAGCAACAACGGTGTAGGCCTAAAACAATATTTCTTTGTTGGTTAGCATTAAATGTATGGTGGGGCCATACATAGTGTTTTGGTGTTTAGAAATGTCCCTGCTGTACTGTTGAGCATATTGTGGAGAGCTTGCTACTGCAAGCCAGATGCTTAAATTGTTCCCAACTGATGTCAGGCACATGACACCCAGTTATTGAAATTGTATGGTTGGAGGGAAAGTCAATTCAAGGAAAATCTTCTGGGGAGTTTGTGTCATCATTACTGTAGTCCAAAAAGATCCCCTTGAAACATCCTTGGACACACCACCAATATCTGAGAGGTGAGTTGGCTTAGCCATATGTGTGCAATGTCATGAATTCCCGAAATGGCCCAGCCTTACACAGGAAAGGCAGACAATCCATATATTGATGACCCATGGCGATTGATCATGCACACAAATAAAAAAAAACAGGTTTGACAAGTCGAAACTGTACTGACTCATCCATTTCTTTGGATGAGCGGCAAATCAAAGAAAGTCGAGGCAGCTGGCAGTCTTCTTTCCTCTTCCTGACTTATCTAGGAAGATCGAAAGAGCCTCTGCTCACAGGATAAGTAAAAGTTAGCCTCACTTTCCCTTTAGCTGTTTAACAAAGCATGCAAGAATGAAGTGTTTGTATTCTTTCCAAAGAAATCACGTTCATGAACAGGTATTTTGAAGAAGTCTTTACTTTGTATGTTGTTTCTGATAAAATAATTACTAATACTGTGGTATTTTCGCTTAATGAAGAATATTTTACTTGCCTTTGAATTAAGTTAAAATTATTTTATTATTTTATTTATTTATTCATTTAAGGCTTACACTACTTATATTACTTACAATACAGTACATACACTACTTACAATACAATACAATCACTCACGCTACTGACAATACAAAACCTTATGCTACTTACAGTACAGTACAATAACTCACGGTACACCAAAAATAGCACATCAAGGAAAGAAAAATAAATTAAGGAGGCTCGAAATAGTTTCTCCTTTTTTCGAACAAATAAACATACCTGTATTCTGTATCAAGTACCCATCATAGATTTCTCGCATCACATTTTCCTCCACAATAATGTTACCATGGCAATGATATAAGGCATTTCTTTGAGCCTTAAAATCAAGATGTATTGTCTTTAATGAAAAAACGGGACAGTGAAATTTTCCCATTCAGCGTTACCAGGTAATGTTAGGAATAATCTCTAAAATAATTAAATTCAACAAAATCTGTAGGTTATTTTTTCAGAAAAATAAGTCGCTAATTTCTTTTTTCACGTACAGACTTTCTTTAAATTTGAAAGACAAACGTTTTAAATTAATCTAAGCTAACATGCAAAAAATGAAAAAAATTTTAACGTCCAGAAGCAGAGATATAAGCGAGTAAAGTTTCAAAATCAGGAAAAATGAGAGGGTTACAAGATCACCATTTATGCATGCGTCACCCGCTCATTCGAGTGCACGCGCAAGTGAAGAAACAGGCCAACACAAACAGATTTAAGTGACCATTGTGTGTACAATTTTTCATTGTTTTCGTGAATAGATGTCTATTTATACATGTATTCCATAGGTATAGGAATTAGAAGAAAGGTGAGCGAAATTAGCGGTATTTGTTTATTTCCTTTCCTTTCCTTTTTCTGGTGACCCACTTTGAATCGTGAGCTGACGTGAGCAGCTTTTAGAATTGTGTGTGTGGCTTATGTGTGCGCACTCACCAGAAAACCCTTTCGAGCCTCCTTAAAATCTTGTAAAAGCTACAAATGCTGTTCCTTTTGTTCATAAATATTTTGTCATTTCCTTAGCTACATGTAATTTTGATGCCCAGAAAGGTGGAAATCTTATTTCCAAGCTTCTAGATTTCAAGATTTTCTGGGGGAGCATTCCCCCTGATCCCTTAAGGAAAGGTGACCTTACGGCTGCCTTGTCACCACAGCCACCTATTCTCATATCGGTAGACACCTACTCAAGATTTTATTGAAAGCCCTGCACTAGTCTTGTTAAATTTTCCCCTTAAATTTAATCATTTATGGACCACTGAAGACCGGTTAGGTAAAATTAATCTGCAGAACTTGTTTGTTTATCATTCGTCAATTACAGTGTAGGCTTATGCTTCAAATTTGAAATATCAAATTTAGTTTAGTTTTGCGTAAGTTAATGGCTAGCTGCTTCCTGTAACAATTAAAAGCTTTCGGTTATTCTATTTACTGTCTAATGCCTCTAGCGCCAATCAGACCGTTGGCAAAACCTGGATCGGGCCGGATCAGGCCGGACCAGACCGGACTGGACCAGATCAGATTGGATTGACAAAACACAGACTGGATCAATAACACCAGACAACGTGCTCAAATTCTGTGCCTTTCTCTCTTGTGTAGTAGTCTCCTCATTTATTGAGACTTGTCGAAATGTTTTTTTTTTTCCAAAGGTGATTACAGATTCCAAAGCGGAATTATGAAAGATACGATGTGACGAATTGACGTCAATAAGCAAATTGACTGCGTACACAACGGTCTTCTTTTTCAAACATAACAACTGACGACAATTGTTTACTTTACCCCAGTCCCTTCTAATTGCACAATAGCCTGATTTTGTCAATCCGATCCGATCCGGTCCAGTCCGATCCGGTCTGATCCGGCCCGATCCTGGTTTTGCCAACGGCCTGAATGGCAATGTCTGGTGACCGTCTACTTTTAGTGGGGATTTTGTTATTGATCTGGTCCATGTTTTGTCAATCCGAACCGATCCGATCCGGTCCAGTCCAATCGGGATTTTGCCAACGGCCCACCATTCATTAGCTGAGCATTTAACACTTTGAGCAGTGTTTTAACGCTGCTTCTGAAGCGCTTGTTAGGCCAACTGACTTAACTGTTAAATCCTTGCACCTATGCATTAGCATGCCCTGGCATACTGCCAGATTTCCATTACTAATCTGTTAGTTAGCCATTAGTTTTGTTTGTTTAAGGTTAAAACATTAGTATATGTTTTCCTGTGTGAGGTCACCATTAGTTAACAGTCCAGCATGTACTATCTACGTGTAGTTCTAGTTGCATGTGGTAAGTTGCTAAGCACAAAAGAAGTGTAAGTAAGAGTTGCACGGCATGACAGGTGAGTGGACTCGACTAGCTTCTGGAGTGTTTAGAAAACATCCCAAGTGCAATGATAACTCTATAGTACTGTAGATTCTGAACTAATGATGAAATGGTATATGAAATGAATCATATATGAACTGCGGATATGAAATCAAGTGAAGCTATGATCTTCGCAGTTATGAGCGCAATTTTTGCAGTTGCGCTCATAACTGGGAAGATCATAGCTTCACTAGATTCTGAACTGTTTACTATTTGTTTTATAACATCTTGTGACAGTTTGTGACATCCTTTGTCTTCTTTGAATGCCTGTCACTCACCAACTCATCAAACTGGTTTTCACTTAGGCTTGCAGATTGCTTTGCTTATGGTTTGGACCTGAAAGTGTTAAGTCTTTTTTTCATATTACCTGCAAAGAAATTTTAGCATTTGCAAGGGTAGACTCAGGGTGGTCATTATTGTACTTTAAGGAAAAAGCATATTTTTTTCCCAGCGCACTCGTCAACAGGTTTCTGTGTTTTCATCATAACCATTCACCCAAGGGCAAATAGCAAATGGGTAACTGAGCAATCAGAGACTGTGCTTCACTTTTGTTTTATGACTTTGTCATAATGTGTGATGTCATGTTCGCATGCTAAGTACTCCTGATCTGTTAGATTGCAGATGGTAAACTGATTTTATACTGTATTGTATTACTGCACTGTATTGTAGAATCTACAACTTTGTATAAGTATAAAGCCTTGTTTGTGTTACATTGTAAGTTTGTCCACACTTGAATTCATGTGATCATCATAATATACCTTTACACTATGCACTTGAAGAAAATGACTGTTTCCATTAAATGCATTTACCGGTATGTTTACATTTTTACAGATTGGATGTTTCTTGGGATTTTCTGTTACAGCTTCTGTGATTGCTGGCATCATGTTAATTTGTTACTGTGTTGCTACTGCTGATTTTGCTGATGATCTTCGTTATGACGATTATTATGAGACCTCGTACTACAACACATACTACTCAAGGGGGTCGAGGCGCCGGGCTACTGTAGGTGCTGGTTTGGCTTCTTGCCAGCTAACTTTTGCTGTTGTGCAGTTTTTTGTTTCTCTTGCTTCATCGATCTACTGCTGCAGTGCTGTTTGTTGTGGTGTACCTGCTGTGGGTTCTGTAAGTGACATACATTGTAGTTTCTAATAATAATATTATTATTGTGGGGTTGCTTCATGAAGGTTTAATTACAATGTATAAACAGGGTTCGTGCTACTCCTTGAAGTCCTTGAAAAAAACCTGGAATTTCACTTTGGACTTCAAGGGTGCTTGAAAAGCCCTTGAAAAAAGGATTTTGTGGGAAACTGCTTGAAGATTTCTTGAAAACTTGTTCAGAAATTGCATCATGCTACATCAAAGAGACATTCATTTTCATTTGGGGAAAGATTAAAATTAATGCAAAAATTAAAAATGCCCATGCGTGCACTTGACTTTCAGGATTACTGCCAGGATGTCGAAAGAATATCAAGGTAGGCTTTTTCAGCAAAGGAAACAGTCTCCTTGAAAACTCCTTGAATACACATTAACAAAATCCAGCACAAACCGTGGTAAATATATTAATATTAGGCAGGAGCTTTTGTTTTCGCTTGAAAAAAAGAACTTCTCAAAATACTGCAAGGTTCAGAAAGCTAGTGTCCATTTGTGGCTTTTACTTCGTGTGGAAGACACATATGACGTAACAAAAGCTTTAGGGGTCTTTAGGGATTTCGAATTCTGATTAGGTATTGTTTCACGATTTTTGTTCTATTGTTTTACGTCATGTGTGTCTTCTACACAAAGTAAAAGCCCCATTTCTGGTTGAAATGAAAGGTTAGTAACTATATGGAATCGTGTGAGCCCAAGGGCAATCATTAAGGGTTAATTTCACGCATGTTTTCAAAGTTTTCACAAAAATACTAGGTCCATTTTGAAACTAAATGAAAATATGTGAGAAATTAATCTATAATTGCACAAGGACACATTGCGATCACCCCTTTCTCAAGTGGTGATTTTCACCAGCAGCTGGTGCTTAGCGACATTCCTGGGATAGGGCTATCCATTCTTTGAACAACTGGCACCTGAGTTTTAGTTGTGGACTTTGCATACATAATATAGTACTTTAACTTTTCATTAAAAGAATTGTTGATTTTTTTTACAACATATACAGGCAGCAGCCAATCAGCAAGTTGTAACTTATGTGCATCCAGGTGCACAGCAAATTTACCCTGGGAGTCAATCTGGTGTTGTTATTATTCAACCAACTGGTGCTGTGGCAACTGCACTGCCTCCTGGCTTCACAACAACTGGACAGCAACCTATGTACATAAAACAGCAGGTAGAAATTGATGATACTACTACTACCACTACCACTACCACTGCCACTGCCACTGCCACTGCTACTGCTACAGTCACTGCTACTGCTACTTCTACTACTAATAATAATAATCTTCAGTTCCTCAGTTTTATTACTTGGTTAAGCTAATTGTGCTGTTACCAACAATAAAATAAGAAATAACAAAGAAACAACAAAAAGCGCACGATGAAAATCGCAAGTCTAGCCACCCTTGAAGTGGCTACGCGACAGCTGAAAAAATCGCAGAAAAAAAAATCGCGAGAAATTCAACTCATTCAGTTTCTCGCGATTTTTTTTCTACGACTTTTTCTGCTGTCGCGTCGCCACGCGGAGTGTTATTAATGAGTTTTTGAATCGGGTTTAAAACTCATGCACATGACGCTTTATCAGTGTCTTGATCAATAGGCTGTTAGGTTCAAAGTGTTAGGGTTGCTACTCAAAGTACTTTGTGTGCGGAGGTTTTGCAAAAATTGTATAAATTCAGAAAAAAACACTTGCAGTAAAATTCATGTACATGGGCAGCATTATTCTTTGCTTCGTTTTAGTAAATTAAAATCTTATGTTGGCCTTATCAAACCCACCTGAACTCCCTTGTGATTCTTCACAGCCTGCAGTAATGGCACCACCTGGTTATTGGAACACCTCATCTGCTCCAGTTCCACCTGGTACAGTGACTGTATCATATGCTGGTGCAGCTGTGTCACCGCAAACTCAATTCCAGGTAATATTTTTGTGTGGGATTTCCCCACACTTTGTCAGGACTGGCGATATTTCTTTTTATAAAATAATCAGGATAGTACGGTGCACTCTCATTGATCAATAGCTGTGTTTAGATGAGAGTATGGAAACATGGCTCTGACATCACATGAATTTTGATTGGTTATATGCTGTGAGATGTGCGTTTTGCTTGGCTGGTAGGAAATATGAGCGTGTATCAAGAAAATCTCTTTCAATCAAGAATTTTCCTTCATTTGTTTCCTTTGTCGAATTATCTTTGAGAAATGTTTTATAGAAGCAATAGAGGACTTTTTTTCCGTGTTTCCATAGCCTCATCTAAACACTCGGGGAAGTTGGGGGAATTCTTGACAGTTATGCAAACCCTCGACTGGGTCTCGGGTTTGCATAACTGTTTCGAATTCTCCCAACTCCTCCTCGTGTTTAGTTGAGGCTATGGAAACACGGAAAACGTCCTCTATTGCTTAAATTTATTTGTACAGGAGAGCCAAGTGTTTGTCACGTGGTCTCTATTAGGAAGAGAGAGGACCCTGGGAACGATTGTTTGTGTGTAGCGGCCATTACTCTTCTCGGCTGTTGTTTGGCAAATTTCGACTTGTTTTCTCGGTGCGATTAACTTATAAGGTAAACCTAAATCCTAATCACCTGTAGCCAACACTTTTACTCGACAAAGCTAACTGTTTCCGTAAATATTGCGTTAATTGCGAATACCATGTTGCCAATATCATTTTGTTTTGCCACAACAATACCGTGATCGGGTTAGTTTTCACTTATTTTGTATTATAAAATAATTAGGATAGTACGCGCACTCCCATTGGTCAATAGCTGTGTTTTGGTTAGAGTATGGAAAAACGGCTGTGACATCACACGAATTTTGATTGGTTATGTATTTTGATTGGCTTTTAGGAAATATGAGCGTGTATCAAGAAATTCTGTTTTAATCAAGAATTTTCCTTCACTTGTCGAATTATCTTGTAAGAAATATTCTATATAAGCAATAGAGGACGTTTTCCGTGTTTCCATAGCCTCATCTAAACACTCGGGGAAGTTGGGAGAATTCTCGACAGTGCAGCTCGGGTTTGCATAACTGTCTCGAATTCTCCCAACCCCCACCCCCCTTCGGGTTTAGATGAGGCTACGGAAACACGGAGAACGTCCTCTATTGCTTAAACATTTGTCTCCAAAGTTGCATTTCTCAGCAAGGCCTGTAGGCAATTAACCACTGCAATAATAAAAAACACTTTGAATTTAATTTACTCTCACAGAAAACGAGTTAACTTTGAAAATATGTTACTTAGTGAGTTTTACAACCCTTCAACTTACATTTATTGTGAGCTTTCACAGAGCAAAACTGACAATTTATGTTTAGATATTTTTGGATTTGTCGTAGTTCTTTGTTTCCGCTGACTTTGCTAACGTTAAAAAAACTGTCAGGAAGGAAAACCATTTAAATGGAGAATTGTGATTGGCTCTTATACCTTGGACATCAAAACACCACCACATTTAATGTCAGGGGTTCTTTGTGTGATCTTTTTGACGAATCCATAAATATTTACCACGGGAAGTTTACCTCGGGGAAATATCGGTAATACTCGCTAAATGCAGTTTCCCGTCGTAAAAAGGTCACTTACCACGACAAAAAGAGCTCCGTGTAACTGCACCCTAAGAGAGCTACGGTGCTTACCATTTAGCAAAAAAAATTCCGGAAATTTCAGTTGAAAGTCAAATGGAACAGTAAGGCTGCTTACCATTTGTCAGAATAAACCAGTTGGGACGACCGATGAATACCGGTAATGGTAAGGGTTTTTCCAAAATCAGCAAACCAACCGTACGCGATGGCGTTTACCACTCATTTGCAATTCGATTTCCCGTAATTGTTGTCTGCTGATTAGAGACTGGAAACTGGAAAGATTAGCAAATGGTAAGGAAATTTCCGCCGTTCCGTTCTTAACGGAAAAAGAGGACAACCTCTTAATTTGCGAACAGATTTTCCAAAAAAATGTCCGTTCCATTTCACTTTCAACCGAAATTTCCGGATTTGTAGTCCTCTTTTTGTCCTCTTTTTCCGAACAGATCAATGAAAATTTCCTTACCATTTGCTAAATTTTCCAGTTTCCAGTCTCTCATCAGCCGAAAACAATTGTAAATGGTAAGCGCCATCTTGTTGGGCTGGTTTGCTGATTTTGGAAAGACTGTTACCAGTATTCACTGGTCATCCCAACCGGTTTATTTCACAATACAATACAATACATACTTAATTGACCGCTCCCCATAGGGGCTTTTCAGGGCCAATGAAACACAATCAACGAAACAACAGAACACAACAACAACAACTGTTAAGAATCCCAACTGGCCGGAGGCAAACCAGTTGGCTATTTACAACTGCAGCTGGGAAGTTGAACCAGGGACTGCCAGGAACAAAATAATTCAAAGTGTGGTCAGAGCGGGTCTTGAACCCGGGATCTCCGGGCCTCAAGGCCACACTGCCTCCTTATTTTGACAAAATTTAATGGTAAGCACCCCAAATTTCCTCGAAACTAGAAGTCCAAACATGTTTCTCCCCTAACAGTTTTCTCATCTGCATGGGATTCTACGGAATCTTTACTCGACATTTATCATTATAACATGACAAAATGTATTACCTTTACTGTACATGTAATGCTAATCATCAACGTTTATTTGACTGAAATCCCACACAAGTACGCATTGCGGACCTATTTTTATTATTCCGGGGATCTTGTGAAAGTTCCTGTCATGTGAAGTGTACATAAAACATAGTTCTAAGCTCTATAAAATTAATGGTTAGGGTTAGTGTAAGGGTTGTCACCTTTATTATAAATTATTTGTAACGCATTAGAGTTCCGTCTACTTTGTCTCATTCCATATTGTTTACGTCTAGAGGGGTTTCTCTACCATTCGGTTCACGAGAATACGTTTGAATTTGAAATGTGCTGTTAAATTCAAAGCTGCTGGGAACAAGATACATGTAATGCAGTGACACCAAAATTAATGCTGAGAGAGATTCCTTGCATGCTGGTGTAGCAAAATTTTCTCCGTGTAACATTATTTTTTGCTATTACCTACAGCAACCATCAAAGGAACAAGAACAGCCACCACCATACGGCCCTCATACATAGACACTGGAAATGCACCACCATCAGCAACAGTGGTTGGTGCCTGTGCTGTTCCTAACACTGAGAGTATGTCTAGAGGCACAATGGATGTGTAAAGCAAGAAAAAAATACATATAAATTATTCCTAAGTTATGTTTGAATACATGTAACCCTAACCCTAAAGCCTATCTTTACTTACCTTTTAGTTCATAGTATTGTAAAATTTAAGGCTTCTTGTACACTGTAAAGTTACAAGTGGTAGTTTTAAAAGCCACAAGTTTGTCAGTGTTTCTGTTTCATGCTGTTTTACATTTAAATTGTAAATATAACCATTGGGTTGTTGAAGTAAACAGCATCTACTGTAACTGAAGATTCAATAAAAAAACCAAGTTATTGTGGCAAAGAATCTGAAGTAGGGAAACCATGAAGCCAGCCTAAAAGGAGCTTGAGCGGTGCAAACAGTCCATAATTATGTACGTGTAACTGTGTAGACCACTTTTTTAGTTAACAGTTGTATGATTTTAAAAGCATGCACCATTGAGCGCATGCATGCGTATTGTAAGTTAAATTGAACTAATGAAAAATTTTGCAATAAAGTACACTATTTAGAAAGTTACGCAGACTTTCTTGGTTATTTTGCCTGTTTGTTTGTGTAAACACATTTTTTCGTTTAGGAATTGGCATTTTTTTTAATGAAGTCCCCATTTCCATAAACACCCTTTACATCATACATTTACATATAAAGAGGTAGCATCTTTCTTGAATAAAGAGAGAATTATATCAATTCAAAGTTGACAGATCCACAATTCCTGAAAATACCATTGCAATGATGACCTTTGAAATACTGTAATAATTCTATTACTCATTACGAAACGAAAATGCGAAAGCTTTGATTGACATATTGAAAGAATCATTTAGGTAAACTATGCTTAGATTTCACTTCAGTTGAGTGCAAGGGCGCTTTCCTTTTGTCAGAACTGGCCGGCCAGACCAGTCAGTTTGCAAGGAAAATGCAACAATTTGAAGGAACACTTGGAAGATAATCCCTCGTATTCTTCTGGAGGAGTATATATCATCCTCGAAGTGAGTTAATTTGAAAGCGTTGTAGAGGTAGTCCTTCCTTTTGCCCAGTCTGGCCGGTCAGTTCTGTCAAATGGAAAGCGTCCCAAGCTTTGATTGACATGTTGAAAGAATCATTTAGGTGAACTACGCTTAGATTTCACTTCAGTTGAGTGCATGTGTTTGAAAGGATATAATTATTAAAGTCAGCGGTATTTTGTTCAGTTTCAATAGGTATATTTAGCAGAAACCGCCAAACAGAAGTAAGTTGAGTTTACATGCAGTTCCAGTTATGACTGGTTTCTTTCATTGAATGATTTATTGAATTCAAATCTTTTCATTATGATGTAATTTTGTGCATTTTAGATTGAATGGTACTGTTACATAAAACATTGATTATCAAATGCACGGTGTCTTCTGTAAATCTTTGAAGTCATCAGTGTGCCAATAGTCAAGTGACTATCAACACACAAACATCCATCTTCACAACCTCGTTCCCAGGGTCTCTCTTCCCTGCCTCCCTTGGTGGTTGGAAGAGAGACCCTGGTTGTGGCTGGTCACGTGACCACCCAGAATCTTGGTGGTAAAAAAATCTGCTGGAAGGGTGGGGTAACAGGGTTTTTGATTGTCACATTGACAAATTTACTAAGGCAGAGAGAGAGCGGTATGTCCCTTGACTCAGTAGTTTTCGCACTAAAATCATGTTTCAAAACCAAACACCAAAAAAGATTTTTACTCTGCTGACTCAAGTTTATGTAGGGTTTGTGGTTGTACGTGTTTCCTCTCTTTCCCTCTACAATCGAGGCAGAACTTGGAAAACTAAGGATTTCCCATAGCCGGTAGGAAGAACAGCAACTAAATCTTTCTTTAAATACAAACTTTCCAGGCAAATGCCTTGTTTCACTTTCAAATTTATATCGTCATAGCCAGCCGCAAGTAGCGCCCTCTGAACACATCTCAGAAACTCGAGTGCCATTTTGAAACCAACAATAATTGTTCAACTTCACCTTCCCCCGGATGGTATTTTATTGTCCTCTCGACCAAATGTACTTGAGTACCCACCCATCCTGCAGTTTTGGATGGATATATGGTCATGTGACCAGTCGCATCCAGGGTCTCTCTTTCAACGACCAAGGGAGGCAGAGAAGAGATACCCTGGGAACGAGGTTGCCATCTTCAGAGCCCCAGCACAACTCTCAAGCTGCTGCCACTCCTGTTATGGCCATCCATGCTATCAATAACACCATCAAAGCTTTGATTTCTGGTTATTCATAAGAGGGTGTAAGAACTTGTAATATGCTGGTGGAACCTGTATGGAAACAAAAATGAAGTGGCTTTGCAAGGAAGATAATAAAAGACCCAATGATTTTCAAGCCGTAAGCTCAATCTACCTGATGTTTATTCA